>NC_143036.1:67597500-67615000 GCF_057628025.1 Oncorhynchus mykiss
CCCACACTCTAACCTTAACCCATGGTGTGTGTTAGTGCATGGGTGTGTTAACTAGGTATGTGTGTGTGTGCTCCTCAATGTGTGTGGAAGTGAAAGCCAGTGCAGATTTACAGGCGGCTATAAAAGCCCCCATGGTGCCCCCAGAGGGGTCAGCAGGGGCCTGAGCAAAGGAGAAACTGATGGCTTGACAGAGGGAGAGGTGGAGAGTGACCATGTGATTGATGCTGTGAGGACCTTAACTTAACAGCCTGCTACAACTCTGGAGGGGATGGACTGTCAGGGCCTGGGCAGTAGTAGGTGAAAAAACATGTAGAGAGACCAACAAAGGAGGCAGGCAATCACACTCTGATACAGATGGACACGTGACAACACAGATAGGCCTAACAATGAACACACACACACAGGTAAAACAATGACAAGTTCAACTCAATGCTCTCGCAATAAATGCCCCTATCGAATGAGTACAGTTAGTGAGTGAGTGAGTGAGTGAGTGAGTGAGTGAGTGAGTGAGTGAGTGAGTGAGTGAGTGAGTGAGTGAGTGAGTGAGTGAGTGTGTGTGTGAGAAAGGAGAGAGGGGAGAGAGAGAGAGAAAGAAAGAGTGGAATTGGCTGAGGATCTAAGAATAGTCCTAGCCTTCTACAGAGGTCCCTCTCTCTTAATCTCTTGGTGAGAGCAGGTAATAAATAGAATTGATGAGCTGTTAGATCCTGACTTATGCCCCAGTCCTACTGCAGGACCCCCCCAGCTAAAAGCTGTCTGGGAGGGGGGGACCTCACAAAACCACACAGGATGCAGTCTTTACACATGTCAGTCTGTGTGGTGTTCGTGTTAAACCCCAGAGCAGACTGGACATGGAATCAGGAAGTGCAATGCAGTACTGCTTGTGGCCTAGCTACCTAGTGTAGAGTAGAGGCAATTACCTAGAACTAAACGTGTTAACTTTGTACTCCCTGTAGTTCTCATATTGATACACTAAACAAAAATACAAACGTATCATGTAAGGTGTTGGTCCCATGTTTCATGAGCTAAAAGACCCCAGAAATGTTCCATATACGCAAAAAGCTTATTACGCTCACATTTTATGCACATATTTGCTTACATCCCTGTTAGTGAGCCTTTCTCTTTGGCCAAGATAATCCATCCACCTGGCATACTGTATCAAGAAGCTGATTAAACAGCATGATCATTACACAGGTGCACCTTGTGCACCTAGGCCACTCTAAAATGTGCCGGTTTGTTACACAACACAATGCCAAAGACGTCTCAAGTTTTAGAGAATTTAGCAGTATGTCCAACTGGCCTCAAAAGCACAGCCCACGCCAGCCCAGGACCTCCTCATCAGACTTCTTCACCTGCAGGATCGTCTGAGACCAGCCACCCGGACAACTGATAAACCAGTTGGTTTGCACAACCAAAGAATTTCTGCACAAACTATCAGAAACCGTCTCAGGGAGGCTCATCTGCGTGTTCGTTGTCCTCACCAGGATCTTGACCTGACTGCAGTTCAGCATTGTAACTGACTTCAGTGGGCAAATGCTCACCTTCGATGGTCACTGGCTCCCTGGAGAAGTGGGTTCTTCACAGATGAATACCGGTTTCAACTGTACCGGAAAGATGTGCGGGCAAGCGGTTTGCTAATGTCAACATTGTGAACAGAGTGCCCCATGGTGGAGGTGGGGTTATGGTATGGGAAGGCTCAAGCTATGGACAACGAGCACAATTGCATTTTATCGATGGAAATTTTAATACACAGAGATACGGTGACGAGAACCTGGAGGCCCATTGTCCTGAGGCCCATTGTCCTGAGGCCCATTGTCCTGCCATATAAATTGACTGATTTCCTTATATGAACTTTCATCTTTGAAATTGCTGCATGCTGCGTTTATATCTTTTTTCAGTGTATTTATATCAAATCCAAGTATACAGCAAAAAACGAATTACCTCACTCTCCAAATGTACATGCACTGTACCCACCTTGCTGGCACAAACAAATCATAAGATGGTTATTATTATGGCAACCATTGTGTTGCAGCCAGGAAACCTGATCTATCGTTACCTCGGTCCCCACGGGAGTGTGGTGGCATGAGCTGCCCAGCCAGCATCAGAGGTGTCAAAGGCAACTAGCGCCTGTCAGAGCCGGTTTACGTGACGTGGTGGGGGCCATTTTGAGGCAAAGTCACATAACGTGCCTTAGTCTCCAGGAGGACTGAGTGACTCATTAAAGTGGAACTAATTAAAAGCGGGGTTGAGACGCTCCCAAAAGCAGGAGGGACATTTAAATGGCGCCCCGGAGAAACAAATATTTAGCATTTCATTAAAGGGAAGAACAAGGAGGGAGGGAGGGAGTCGTACTGCCCACCCGTATTAAAACCAGTTAAATGTAGCTGGGAGAGGAGGCCTTAAAACATGTCTTGTGTGTGGTGTGTGTGTTCATGCTTGTGTGTGTGTGTGTATTTGTTTGGCAATTGCCCACACTTTTAAAAAAATTACAGATGGGCGATTAGAGAGGACACCTGAAGCGAGGATGAGAGTGGAAGGTCCTGATGTTTTCGTGGCGCTGCCTCTACACTCACCGAAACGCCTAAATGTTAGCGTAGCGCGGGGAAATGTCAGAGGCAACTTCTATTACGCAAGGAAAGTACGCGCATCTCTAGGAGACAGAACACGTCTCCATCCTGAGCGGTATGATGGCTGCGTGGTCCCATGGTGTTTATACTTGCGTACTATTGTTTGTGCAGATGAACGTGGTACCTTCAGGCGTTTGGAAATTGCTCCCATGGATGAACCAGATGTGGAGGTCTACAATTTGTTTTGATTTTCCCATGATGTCAAGCCCAGAGGCACTGAGTTTGAAGGTAGGCCTTGAAATACATCCACAGGTACGCCTCCAATTGACTCAATTATGTCAATTAGCCTATCAGAACCTTCTAAAGCCATGACATCATTTCTGGACTTTTCCTAGCTGTTTAAAGGCAAAATCAACTTAGTGTATGTAAACTTCTGACCCACTGGAATTGTGATACAGTGAATTTTAAGTGAAATAATCTGTCTGGAAACAATTGTTGGAAAAATGACTTGTGTCATGCACAAAGTAGATGTCCTAACCGACTTGCCAAAACTATAGTTTGTTAACAAGATATTTGTGGAGTGGTTGAAAAATGAGTTTTAATGATTACAACCTAAGTGTATGTAAACTTCCGACTTCAACTGTATTTATTTACACACACACACACACACACACATAGTAGAAAAGCTGTAAAAAATGTTTTTAAATAGATATGTCCTTCAAAGATTAATGGGTTAACCAAAAAAAAAAAAAAGCAAGTCATTAGAGCGACAAACAACTGTATTTGTTGATTTCCCATAAATGAGGAGCATAACCATCTATGAGATTATGGTTGATCTAATATGATGTCAAAATATCATGTTGCTGCTTTCAAAACTCATCTCATTCCTTTGGAGGTGGAGGATAATAAGGAAGGACCAGTCCGGGGCGGAAGATCCCCTATGGTGTCCCAGGAGGGACAAAATGCATCACCACCGCCAACATTCATCCTTCACCCTTACACGCCCGATTAAGTCAGCTTGGATGAATGGGGGGTTATGAGAAAAGAGCAAGGGAGAGATGAGAGAGCAGGGAGGAGGAGAAGAGGAAGAAAGAGGAAAGCCACCATGAACAGGAAGTCAGGCTGTAAGGCAAGCAGTAAGGCAGGCAGTAAGGCAGGCAGTGCAGGGTTTGTGTTCCCTCTCTTTTGCAGTCTGCATACCCAAGCATGTGTTAACCAGCAGTAATGCAATTCACAATGTCATCCCTCATTACACTCCCCACAACAATGTGTGCTCCCCTTCTCCCCCTTAACTTCCTATCCCCAACATCACCCAACAGCAAACTGGGGGGAGAAGGTGTGGGGGGTGTGTTCTTTCTGCATGGGCAGACCAAGAGCAGCCGCAAACCTGCCCCAGAGGACCTCGGCTATAAGAGCCTGCAGGAATCCCGCGGATGACTGGAGAAGGGCGAGTGGTGGACCGAGGACACAGTCAAACAGACAACTGCACGCACTCACAGCCACAAGTGCACACACATACACACTCACACACACACTCGCATAAAACAACACACACTCCACAGGCTGTGAGGGCTGAGAGTTGCAGAGCTGACAGAATGCTGCAGCCTAGGTCTGAATGAGGAGGAGAGATGGGGATATACAAAGTTCTCCCTCCACCTTTCTTTCTGGCACCGTGGGGTAACAGGGGGCCAAGCCTGTCGCCTGCAGAGGAGAGCCACGTCCCTGGGGGAGTGGAGTGTGTGTGTGTGTGTGTGTGTGTGTGTGTGTGTGTGTGAGCGCAGGGCAGAGAATCAGATTATATAACATGGTAGCGGTATTAAATGTCCTCTGTCAGCTCTTAGCCTTTGTGTTGTGGGAGATGGATGTTGTGCACACACTGTTGAGGGAGAGTAAAGAGGGCAGGGGCACTCAGTCAGTATAGACACACAATGTATATTCACCTGCACACACACACAACTACCACACACACACACACACAATAGGAATAGGGAACTAAATGTGGTAGACAAAGTCCTCTTCCTCATCATGCCAACAGCGCTGGGTCTCCTACAGGTCACATCCCCCATTGTGTCCACCAGTCAAGGCACTGGAAAGAGCCCTTTACACACACTCTGTGTCCCCTGTCACCGACAACACACACACAGCCTTGGGGTAGATGGTTCGACTACTACATGACAAGGGTTATTTCTGTGGTGTGTACCTGTGATTACCCACAGAAGGAGGGGTGCCCTGAAACCACACCACTCACAATAGGGCCATCTATTGCAAAAGGATTACTGTAGCGCAACAGCATTGCTCCTATGGGATAGCATGTGACCATGTCGCTGCGCCACACACATCACAAACAGAGCCTGTGTACAGACCTCAGCATATAAACAGCCCATGTATTCCGACTGCGCAGGGCTAACGCCTGAGGGGCCAAAGGCATTTCATTAACTAAGAGTCGCAGCCCTTCTCAAATAGCCTTTCAACCACAACAAAGACATATGGCTGGGGTGGGATAGGAGGTTATGTGTACGTTTCATGTTTTATGGGGTTGGCCATTGTGCTAATGAGCAGCCGGCATATAACGGAAACCAGATAACAGTGTAATTAATCATTAATAAAACTAATGTCTGACTACCTTGGGATTATTATTAAACGTAATGTCTTTGACTACCTTGGGATTATTATTACAACTAATGTCTGACTACTTTGGGATTATTATTAAACCAATTGTCTTTGACTACCTTGGGATTATTATTACAACTAATGTCTGACTACTTTGGGATTATTATTAAACCAATTGTCTTTGACTACCTTGGGATTATTATTACAACTAATGTCTGACTACTTTGGGATTATTATTAAACCTGTATTTGACTACCTTGGGATTATTATTACAACTAATGTCTGACTACTTTGGGATAATTATTAAACCTGTATTTGACTACCTTGGGATTATTATTAAACCAATTGTCTTTGACTACCTTGGGATTATAATTGAAACTAATGTCTGACTACTTTGGGATCATTATTAAACCAATTGTCTTTGACTACCTTGGGATTATTATTAAAACTAAAGTCTTTGACTACCTTGGGATTATTATTGAAACTAAAGTCTTTGACTACCTTGGGATTATTATTAAAACTAAAGTCTTTGACTACCTTGGGATTATTATTGAAACTAAAGTCTTTGACTACCTTGGGATTATTATTAAAACTAAAGTCTTTGACTACCTTGGGATTATTATTAAAACTAATGTCTTTGACTACCTTGGGATTATTATTAAAACTAATGTCTTTGACTACCTTGGGATTATTATTAAAACTAATGTCTTTGACTACCTTGGGATTATTATTAAAACTAATGTCTTTGACTACCTTGGGATTATTATTAAAACTAATGTCTTTGACTACCTTGGGATTATTATTAAAACTAATGTCTTTGACTACCTTGGGATTATTATTACAACTAATGTCTTTGACTACCTTGGGATTATTATTACAACTAATGTCTTTGACTACCTTGGGATTATTATTACAACTAATGTCTTTGACTACCTTGGGATTATTATTAAAACTAATGTCTTTGACTACCTTGGGATTATTATTAAAACTAATGTCTTTGACTACCTTGGGATTATTATTAAACGTAATGTCTTTGACTACCTTGGGATTATTATTAAACCTAATGTCTGACTACCTTTGTGTCAAAGTCAATGTTTTCCCTACTATCGCTTGCATTGTTTCTGGAGAGATTCTGAGAAGATAAAAAAAATGGCATCCCGTCTTGACCAAAACAATTTAGGGGAAACACTGAATATTAGTTTTTACTTCCAACCTTCCTCAAAGCCTCACTCCCAGTACAATAGACCCAGTGAAACATGTGTCCCTGGCACAGCACCCTCCATAGCCCTGCATTATTCAAAGCAACCAGGAAACACACACAGGATGTTAAAGAGGATGTCTCCCTTCATATCCCCCTCATACTTCAGTGTATGTTTACACAGAGAGAAAAACACAAGAGTACAACGATGGCAGTGGCCCACACTCATTCATTTAAGATGAGGGGCTTAGCAGTTGAGGCAGAGTTCGCGCTATAGCGAAAGGTAAAGAGCTTTCTTGTGTCTATTCAAAGTTCACTGGTTATGACAGATTGTTTTGATACCGCTCCAAGAATCACTCGGCATCACAATGCAAACAAGCTGCCAGAGCCCAGCGCTTGAGAAATGATGCGAGGGGGAATGTATTACACAATGTAGAGTTCTACTTTCTATCATCATATTACCCCTCGCTCTAATCCACCGCAGACGGACGCAAACTGAAAGAATTAGCCAAATGTGGAGTCCGGTGACGCAGAAACAATGTCCCACCACTTTGTTGTTGTTGTATTCTGTGGGAAACACTATGTGCTGTTGGATAGCATGTTGACATCATCTCAAATGTCCTGGTTTACATGTTTCAGTTGGGTTTAATGATTCTCTGACAGGATGTTTCACACATCTCCCACTTCAACAGTGCCATGTCAGCAGTGTCCTTGTAGAGGCTGTCCATTTGGACCCAATCAATGATCTTCCTGTTGTTGCTGGGTAGAGTTGGGACGGCCATTTTGGGTCAATAACACAGGTGCTCCTGCCTAGTCATCAGACTGACAGGAGAGAGGATGAGCCGGTCAACTTCCACTCATGCTCAGACTCCAACATCAGCTCACCCACTTGATTCAACCAACAGGGTTTATGTGAAAGGTTATAGGTTGCTTTGGAAATTAAAACCAGAGGTTTGGTGAGGCACTGTGTGAATAGCCCAACAGCCTCTGTGGCTGCTTCCAGTGGCTCTCAATGTGCTTTCCAGGTATTTGGTGTGAAGGGGGGGGGTGTCTAATTGGATAACTCTTTCTTTCATTCTCTGTGTCGCTGCCGTGGCTCCTGTCTGACACCGACTGCCCTCCATTTGTTAAATAAGCAGGTAACAATGAGAAGTGATGACCGCAATGGTCATATATATATATATATATATAATCACTTGTCTACCCTGAGACGCAATTAGTCTCAATTCTTCACACTGCCTAATGACATTTGGTAGAAAAAAAATGATAATGATTTCACATCCGTGCCGAGCGTCTTCACAACGCTAACGGAAAGAGACCCGGGCCTGAATAAAATGGCTGAAGTAAAAAGTAATAACTTGCCGGCTGAGCGAGAGAGAGGGATTTACGTTAAAATGGGAGCTAAATTGAAGAAGGAGCACCTGAAATTTCCAGCAGATTGGCTCTCGAATTCGCTCATTAGTTCACAAACGACTTCAAATGAGCTGTTTAATAATAATCCCCAGTGCGTTTTTGAGGTATCGCCATGGTGATTGCAATAGGATCTCCCTCCGAGGGAGAAAGAGGGAGAAAAAGAAAGCAGAAAGCATGAACACTGCTTTGAGGAAGGTACTAATAGATGGATAGAGACGGCCTGTTCCTTGGAAGAGTAACAACAGGATTCCTTGTATGTAACGGTATGCCCTCTATACAGGTAATCTTTAATTACCACATGATACAGCCTAGTTATGTTGATTCCATGTAAATCCCCTTGACTGACAAAACAGCCAGACAAGTATGTTTTCCATAGTAACACCAATAAATGGTAATAAGGCTAGGGGAAGAGATGCTATCACTAGCCTAATCCAGAGTATTAATATATAGTATTAATATAGTAAACCAAGGTACACTTCCTCCAGCATGTGCTCAGGAAGACGACAGGCATATTAGGTTCACTAAAACCCCAATTATCTTGATTCATTCTCTGCTTGTTCTTGTTTATCCAGGTGTGTAATGTGCTGACTGTGGATCAGCCTGTGCAGATAGGGCCATGGGGAGATCTCCAAAGCTTTGGGGCTATTTCTGACAACACTTCTAAAAAAATAATACATCATTGACAACCCATAGAGAGGAAGAAATGGGATGATTTTTGATTACGTGGAAACGTTTTGGCTTATGAAGCAAGCCACTTGACCCTTTGTGTGACTCAGTGTTGGTAATGGTGAGCAAGAGTTAAGATTGCTGCGTACCAACAACAATCAGGACACGCTTACAGTGCTTGTCGGCCAAACATGGGACATGTTAACGTTGATTTCCCTTACATTACCAGAGACGCTCTGGCTAGTAGCTCTGGGTATTCAAACAGCCCCTGAGGCAGTGGAACATTAGTCAGTCTCTCCTAACGCTTGGATTCCTCCCAAAAACCCAGCTGAAACAGGATTATGTACTTCAATCAGTCGTCCTCAAGGACGCGGTTTGGGAGGAGTTCCAACGTCAAACACGGGGTACTTTTAAATTCTCAGACAGACGGATGCATGTTGACGGACGGATGTGAAACGAGACAGTACAGCGGTCGGCCAAGCTTTACCTCCCCAGGGATTCAGCTGTTCTTAAAAGGTCACGGGCAATGCAGGTGCCAGAGACTCTCAAAATGGTATTCACACGAAACAGTACAAACCGTACAGCCCACAACGCAGCCCATCTCACCCTCCCCTCCCACTGTCAGATGAAGGAAGGAAGTTCAGGGGAATAAGGTCATGACTACATTTGTGAAGAAGCATGATTCCAGTTAATTACAGGTATTACGAGGATGATTAAGGAGAGAAGGGGGGGAAGACTGGGGAAAGATGGATGGGGAGTGGTCTCTATAGAAGGCAGAAAAAAGGGATAGGGGGATCACCAGGAAGGTCATATAATCTTGCTCGTCCCTCCTCCTCTCTCTCGCTCTCTGAAGGCCTATCAGAGGAAGCTAATCTCTTTCACTACCGGGTAATTACAGCAGAAAACCACTTGCTCAACAGAAACAGGGGCTCTGGTTTTATCAAGGACCCATCCCATTACTTCTTCATAATTAGGCTGCTCCAATTATCAGTGTGTTCGTTTTCTCCTCTATCACAGCCTACTGGCTGGGTGTGCTGAGGCAGGGGGCGGGGCTCCCATGGAGGAGTCAAACATTGACAAGAGCCAGAATTGCAAGTCAACAACAACTAAGGAGGACAATGAAACCCACTGGGCTGCATAGCAACAAAAACAAAGAGAGAGAGCTTTGGTATTCTGAACTGATTGTTCTTTTCTCCCCGTCTCTCTTCATTTCAGAACACTTTCATTTTTGTGTTTGTGTGAGTGTTCTTGTGATTGTCCCTAGAGGTGCACCGGTGCCCTTACCGACCTCATTCTTTGGGAACTCGTAAAACTAGGCCTGAATAGAAAAAATGATGCTCCGTTCCACTTTGAGCCCAATTGTTACTGTACAAAACCCACCGTCCCCTCTCGCTCTCCCAGCATGTGAATAGTGGGAGTGTAACACAAACAAATGCAATGGCACTTGTTCGGCAGCAGGATACAGGCAGTGTTTCAGCAGACCTTGTTAACAGTGATGCTTCGTAAGCAGGAATCAGATTCTTCCACCATCCAGAGAGAAGTCCCGGTACACAAGAATGCTTTCACTAAACAAACAAGAGAAGGCATTAAAATGGGCCGGGGCATAGGAATAAAATGAGTAGTGCTTTGTTAAAACAACGTAACACTAATTATAAGCTGGGTGGTTTGAGCCCTGAATGCTGATTGGCTGACAGTCGTGATATATCAGACCGTATACCACGTATAAACACTTATTTGTACTGCTATAATTCCGCTAGTAAACAGTTTATAATAGCAATAAGGCACCTCGGGGGTTTGTGGTATATGGCCAATATACCACGGCTAAGGGCTGTATGCAGGCACTCCTCATTGGGTCGTGCTTCAGAACAGCCCTTAGCCGTGGTTTATTGGCCCTATACCACAAACCCCCTTGTGCCTTATTGCTTAAGTAAAAACGTGCTCCATCTATTCTCTAGACAGTGGTTAAGTCATGTTAGGGGAAGATTAACAGTTAATTTGTCAAGGCAAGAAGCTAGAGAGACAGCTTTGACCACCACTGCACCCGCCAAGTCTATCTGTAGTCTCAAAATGATGCAACCGCTCATCCAGATAGATGTGGCAGAACAGAATTAGGCATGTGGTGTGACCAGGCCTTGACCTTCCTATCTAAATGGGACACGATTGAGCTGAGTCTTGCATAACGGAGGCAGACATCAATTTAAGAGATGCTGATCTCCGAGCCCAAATATGCTGATGGCCATAAAGATAAAAACAGAAGCAGACAACTTTGTGAGAGCTTTCATTTCAACCGTAACGACCTCCTCCCATTGGCGTCGTCGCGCAAAGAAAACCTCATATCAACGGGAGTCACTCGAGCTAAGCAGTTTAGTTTTAGGAACAAGTGCAAAAGCAGCAACATCCCCCCCCCCCCTCCCCTCATGCCCCGGTCCCTGCTCCCCCAGCGGTGGAAACTTTAATGAGGGTTTCTCTGGACCCCCCAGAGTCCACTACATTACGCCAAGCCCCCTTTCTTGTCGGGGGATACGCCTGACACAGCAACAACAATTTCTCCCATATCCACAGCCAGGGGGGGCAATAAAAAGAGAGAGGGGGAAGAAGAAGAAGACGAGAGAGGAGGATGGTACACCTAGAGAAGGACGGCCCGGCCCGGCTGCACTTCAGAAGAAAGAAAAAAAGCAGAGCGCTCAGCTTTTTCTTCGCCAGGTCCCGAAGGGTTAATTATATCCACAACCCATCCGCCTCTCGTCTGACCCCCAGGATGTACACAGCACACAAACCTCTGCCCCACATATACACAAGGGGGTGGGGGGCTGTTGTCTTTCGGCTCAATGCCACTCAGGGAAACCCACTTCAAACACAATCACAGCCCTCAATAGCCCTTGAGGGCCACAACTGACGGTTAGGCCAAGTAGAGAAAGAGAGAATCTCACTGTTGCCCTCTTAAGCTCTGCTCTCAATCAGGTCAGGTCTGCAACACGAAGCCAATCTGGCCTGTACTCCTGGACAGACTGGTAGGGAGGCCAAAAAGAGCTCTCTCCTCACCGTCGCCTCAGCAGACGACGTGCATCCATTGCACATCGTGGGAGATTAGATTTACTTTGTACTCCGGCCCCAGGTTCACTCCCTATCCCCACCACTCAGATGGATGTTTCTCATATAGTGCTGCAAGAGCCGTGATGGATTCAGAGGAAGGACAGGGAACACAGTCCCTGCTTGGCTCCAGCAGTAGATCATTCCAATGATAGGAGAAAAGCAGATGCGGCAGCTTCCCAAAGCGTTGGGCATAGCAGGGAGAGGTAGAGAGAGTGGTAGCGGGGATAGAGGACGGGGGAGACAGCTGGCCCAGGACTGAATTCATCTGGCATAATGAAAATGGAGGGAGAGATTGGGATCACTAAGAGAGAGGGCCTCCATCCATCAAAGGCCTGCGATAGGAAGGGAAAGGAGGCGTCAATGATAACGGGGGAATATGTGGCAATTCTCCTCCCCAAAGACGTAGCATCAGTCTCACCACTCTCATCATTGGCTGGCTTTCTCCATGCAACAGATGAGATTGATGTATTTGGAGGAAATTGATATAGTATGATGAAGGGGTGACAGATTTCTAACACAAGGACAGGGTCTCTAAGCCGATATTATGAAAAGCCTTTTAACTGTGTTGCTAACCATAGCATTCATGCTAACTAGCTGTTTAAAGTTAAGACAGGAACTGAGTGATGTCAACTAGTACTGGTCTTGGTGCCCAAGTCCACTGGACTTTGTGATACCAACTAGTCTTGGAGTCCATGTCTTCTAGCTAACTAGCCCAACTTTTCCACAAATACTAACCCTATTCCAAATTATTTCACCATCTCTTACCTCTTCAAAGTTTTGTTGTTGCCTAAATTGTTCCCACATGGACCAGAAATGCATAGATAAATGTTTTAAATATAGAGACCAAACGGACCCAAGGACTGCTAGATTCGAACAGACCCGAGGACAACTAGATCCGTTCAGTATAGACCTGGTCGGATCCAGACCCGATCCAATCCATGTGAGGGAAGCAGCAGAAAAGTATATATTTTTTTAAAGATACTTAAACTTCTTATGGCTGCCATCCCGTTAACCTGTTGCGACTCTAGGGGCAGTATTTTCATTTTTGGAAAAAAAACGTTCCCGTTTTAAACGGGATATGTTGTCAGGACAAGATGCTAGAATATGCATATAATTGACAGCTTAGGATAGAAAACACTAACGTTTCCAAAACTGTAAAGATATTGTCTGTGAGTATAACAGAACTGATGTTGCAGGCGAAAGCCTGAGAAAAATCCAATCCGGAAGTGCCCCAGGTTTTGAAAGCGCTGCGTGCCAATGAGTCCCCATTGAGCTGTGAATGTGCTATGAACCAGCTTACGCTTTCTACGTATTCCCCAAGGTGTCTACAGCATTGACGTAGTTTTACACATTTATGTTGAAGAATACCCGTAGGGGGCTACATTGCGCAAGTGGTCACATGATGCTCCCGGAGAAAATCTCACGTAAAGTACAGGGGTAGCCATTATTCCAATCGCTTCTACTGAGAAACCAATTGCCCCGGTGGATATATTATCAAATAGATATTTGAAAAACACCTTGAGGATTGATTATAAACAACGTTTGCCATGTTTCTGTCGATATTATGGAGCTAATTTGGAATATTTTTCGCCGTTGTCGTGACCACAATTTCCGGTCGATTTCTCAGCCAAACGTGAAGAACAAACGGAGGTATTTCGCCTACAAAAATAATCTTTTGGGAAAAAATGAACTTTGGCTATCTACCTGGGAGTCTCGTGAGCGAAAACACCCAAAGTTCATCAAAGGTAAACTATTTAATTTGACTGCTTTTCTGATTTCCGTGACAAGGTTGCCTGCTGCTAGCAAGGCATAATGTTATGCTAGGCTATGATAAACTTACACAAATGCTTGTCTAGCTTTGGCTGTAAAGCATATTTTGAAAATCTGAGATGACAGGGTGATTAACAAAAGGCTAAGCTGTGTTCCAATATATTTCACTTGTGATTTTCATGAATAAGAAGATTTTCTAGGAAGATTTATGTCCGTTGCGTTATGCTAATTAGTGTCAGATGATGACAACGGTCCCGTTCACGTTTGGCTGCCCAAACTCTGTTACGCATACAAAACGCTGCTGGCACCCGGCCATACAATGACGCGATGTTATTGTTCTCGCTCATTTTTCAAAATAAAAGCCTGAAACTATGTCTAAAGACTGTTGACACCTTGAGGAAGAGATAAGAAAAGGAATCTGGTTGATATCCCTTTAAATGGAGCAAAGGGCAGGGTATGGAACATGGCGTTTTCAAAATAGAAGCCACTTCCTGGTTTGATTTTCCTCAGGGTTTCACCTGCAATATCAGTTCTGTTATACTCACAGACAATATGTTTTCTATCCAATACTAATAATAATATGCATATATTAGCAACTGAGACTGAGGAGCAGGCCGTTTAGTTTGGGCAACTTATTCATCCAAGCTACTCAATACTGCCCCCCAGCCATAAGAAGTTAATAACCGGAGCTGATAAAGCACAAGAGGAGAGAGAGATGTTCTGCTGTATCAGGCTGTGGAGGGACTGTACTGTGAGCGAGTGACACGGGGAGCAGGGAGGATGGAGAGACAAGAGACAGCAACCAAGCCATAGTAGACTAATAGCTGTCATAGCTAGGTTATTTATCATCAAATATGATTACATAGTACCGGTCTTGACTACATCAAAACGGGAGAAGCAAGTTAAGCTAGATAACGTTAGCTAGCTAGGCTAACTGAAGCTGCAGTGAATGAGCTTTCTAGTCCTACTGTTACAAACAACAACTCCCTGCAGAATATTAAGTAGCAGCCTACCTGTTGGCTCTTGGTGGTGGTCACCTATCCTCCCCCTTAAACTTTTCATTCTGTCATTTTAATTCAATCTTCCATTGATTAGACGTCTATCTTTTGCCACACAAGGAGGCTCTATGACTGTAGCCTATTGCCGATTTGATGATTTATGACTGGCTTAACAGCAGCAACAAGCTACACGCTCCACTCTCGTGAAAAGCAAGAGCATCAGCATAAATAACATTTCACTCTCTCTACTACACAGAGATCAGATCATACCCAGACCCGTGACAATCATATCATACCCAGACCTGTGACAATCATATCAGATCATACCCAGACCAGTGACAATCATATCAGATCATACCCAGACCCGTGACAATCATATCATACCCAGACCTGTGATAATCATATCAGATCATACCCAGACCCGTGACAATCATATCAGATCATACCCAGACCAGTGACAATCATATCAGATCATACCCAGACCAGTGACAATCATATCAGATCATACCCAGACCCGTGACAATCATATCAGATCATACCCAGACCAGTGACAATCATATCAGATCATACCCAGACCAGTGACAATCATATCAGATCATACCCAGACCAGTGACAATCATATCAGATCATACCCAGACCAGTGACAATCATATCAGATCATACCCAGACCAGTGACAATCAGATCATACCCAGACCAGTGACAATCATATCAGATCATACCCAGACCTGTGACAATCATATCAGATCATACCCAGACCAGTGACAATCATATCAGATCATACCCAGACCCGTGACAATCATATCAGATCATACCCAGACCAGTGACAATCAGATCATACCCAGACCAGTGACAATCATATCAGATCATACCCAGACCTGTGACAATCATATCAGATCATACCCAGACCCGTGACAATCATCTTAGATCATACCCAGACCTGTGACAATCATATTAGATCACAACCAGACCCGTGACAATCATATTAGATTACAACCAGACATGGGGATTCATTAGGAATTCTGGATCTGGACCCGGGATCGGGTCTCCGATATTCGGATACAGGTGGATCCGTGAAGACCTATAGTTAGGATGAGCCCTAAAGCCCATGCAAACTAAGCCTGATGCTAATGGTTAAGTGCTAACAAACAAAAGCACCCTCAGGGCTAACAAAGATTGTTAACCCCCAAACACTAACAAACAAAAGCACCCTCAGGGCTAACAAAGATTGTTAACCTCAAAACACTAACAAACAAAACACCCTCAGGGCTAACAAAGATTGTTAACCTCAAAACACTAACAAACAAAAACACCCTCAGGGCTAACAAAGATTGTTAACCTCAAAACACTAACAAACAAAACACCCTCAGGGCTAACAAAGATTGTTAACCTCAAAACACTAACAAACAAAAACACCCTCAGGGCTAACAAAGATTGTTAACCCCAAAACACTAACAAACAAAAACACCCTCAGGGCTAACAAAGATTGTTAACCTCAAAACACTAACAAACAAAAGCACCCTCAGGGCTAACAAAGATTGTTAACCTCAAAACACTAACAAACAAAAGCACCCTCAGGGCTAACAAAGATTGTTAACCTCAAAACACTAACAAACAAAAACACCCTCAGGGCTAACAAAGATTGTTAACCCCAAAACACTAACAAACAAAAACACCCTCAGGGCTAACAAAGATTGTTAACCCCAAAACACTAACAAACAAAAACACCCTCAGGGCTAACAAAGATTGTTAACCCCAAAACGCTAGAAAAACATGAGCTGGAGCACACCCAGAAAAATGATTTTGTGTGGAGGTGCTGACTAACGAAGAATAAACTATAAACTATAGTAAAGAGAACCACACACTCCATATATAACCCCAAAAAGCTAACAAACAAAAACACGGGGCAAACTGAGGACTTACCTTGTCTTTCCTGAGACGGGAGGCCTCCTCTCCGGATACCAGGGTCTTGTAGTAGGAGCTACGCTCGGCCGTGAAGTGGACCTTCGATAGGGCGTTCTCTACCAGCGCCACCGACAGGTTAACCCCCTCGATGTGAAGCCAGCCAATGAAGTTACCAGCCTTGTCCATACTCTCTACTTCCACCTCCACCTGCCAGAGAGAAGAGGGAGGAGACAGAAGAGGAGGGAGAAATGAGACTGGGTTAATGTACTGTATCGGGATTAGGTTTGAGATTCTATTAGAGAACGCGCGGAGGGTGCTCTGAAGCAGGACACACTCTCCTGTCCTTAAATAGACAGATCATTGGAGGCCCCTGAGCTCGCTATCGATCTGAGAGCCTTGAGCTCGCACGAACACAGCTGATGTGGCAGCTCTCTCACTGTCAGTTGGCCTTCGCGCTGTTTTGGTCACCGCCGCCGCGCTCATCTTTCATGCACAATTACACCCAGCGGAGACACTCAGTGGGTTAGACCTCCAAGACGACTCAGGACCCCTAGATTGATCCCATTGGTCTCTGAGCCGTGGAGGGACACCATATGAAAGGTACTGGAATATAAAGGTCATGAAAATCTAATTAGCGTTTCAAAAAGTCGGAAAGTGACTTTGAGCTGGAACACTAATAGACCAAGAATGTTTTTTAGGGGACAGCTGAGGAACATCTCATAGTTCTTTAACAAAACACATCCATGATTAGCTGGAGCAGATCCATAATTGAATAGTATAATAGTAAACCTGTTTTCCCTCTTGACTTCAGCTGATGCCAACAACAACCTTAAAAGAACTGATTTTCTAATTCAGTATCGAGTTCAAACTTCATCTACCAGTCTTTGGTTAAGACTTCAATACCGTTATAGAGTAAGGTTCCCACACATTTTCAAAATCTTTTGCAATTAGTGTGAGCCAAATTGCATTCCCTGTGGTGCTAACCCTGCTGCTGACAAAGTGCCGGGTATTTAACAACATTAGCCTTTTGGAGACAATAACCAAAATCTGCCTATTCAGGAGAATTACCTATTCATTACGTTTTGTTTCATAAAGCGTGGGAGGAGAGAAAGACAAATCAATATGGCGTTGTTTTTTCCCTCCGACGGCAGAGTGGGAGAGAGAGAGAGAAAAGAGAGGCCAGGTGTGGAGAAGACATACTGGAGTAAGTCAAAGACTCTGGCTGCTTAGCCTCTGTGGGCCCCCGTGGGAAATCTGACGCAGATGACTTTGCCTTGCTCCT
>NC_143036.1:67620000-67735000 GCF_057628025.1 Oncorhynchus mykiss
GGGCCCTGGCAGTAAATTTCCAAAAAACTAAAATCATGATTTTCCAAAAAAAACCCAGATGTCAGAAACAAAAATGTAAATTCACCCTGAACAACACCTTAATTGAACACACAAAACATTACACCTACCTTGGTCTGACCATATCTGCATCGGGAAACTTTAATATGGCAGTGAAGGCACTCAAAGAAAAAGCCCGCAGAGCAATGTATGCAATAAAAATGAAATTATTCAAAATCAACATCCCAATTAGAATTTGGACTAAAATATTTGACAGTGTAATCCTACCAATAGCACTTTATGGAAGTGAGGTTTGGGGGCCACTCAATAAACTGGATTTTAAAATGTGGGACAAACATCCAATTGAAGCCCTACATGCAGAATTCTGTCGGAAAATTCTACAAGTCCAGAGAAATACACCAACTAATGCATGTAGGGCAGAATTGGGCCGTTTTCCAGTAATAATGAAAATACAGAAAAGATCATTAAAATTTTGGCTACATCTAAATTCAAGTCCAAATTCGAGTCTGCAATTTAAAGCACTTCAAGCCCAAGAGCTGAGCCCAGAAACGAGCCCTCTCAGTCAGCTGGTGTTGGACCTCACCAATCAAGCTGACACCAGCACTGCTTCAAAAGAAAGAATTCCAATAAACAAAATCATGAACCAATCAAAGGAATCATACTTACAATACTGGAAAAACGAAACAAAATCCCAAAGCCGACTAAATTGCTATCTGACCCTAAACAGAGAATATGAATTGGCTGATTATCTCTACTCTGTCAGAGATACGAAGCAGAGACAGATCCTTACCAAGTACAGGCTGAGTGACCACCGATTGGCAATAGAAACCGGCAGACATAAAAAGACATGGCTACCCAAAGAGGAGCGTGTATGTGGTCACTGCATGACAGGGGAGGTAGAGACAGAGATGCACTTTCTCCTTTACTGTGATAAATATTCCTCACAAAGAGATTCATTATTCACAGAAATGACTACATATATTCCACATTTTTACAAATTGAACCCAGAGGAAAAACTAAGAATACTCATGGGCGAAGGAGCAATGGCTCCTCTTGCAGCCAAATATGTATTTTCCTGCCATAGCCTGAGGGACACTGAATAATAACATCTGCATAGTAAACAGTAACTTACTTATTATTACTATTATTGTTATTACTATAATTATTAATGTTTACTGTAGACTGTTACCATTTTATTGTATTTATTTTTGTATTATTATTTACTACCATTTTATATTATTATTTACTACCATTTTATATTATTATTTGCTATCATTTACAATTTTGTTACAATGTATATTGTATACATTGTTGCTTTGGCAATATTGACACAATGTTTTTCATGCCAATAAAGCAGCTTGAATTTGAATTTGAATTTGAATTTGAATCAGAGAGAGACAGAGAGAGAGACAGAGAGAGAGAGAGAGAGAGAGAGAGAGAGAGAGAGAGAGAGAGAGACAAGGGGAGAGAGAGAGACAGGGGGAGCGAGAGACAGGGGGAGAGAGAGACAGGGGGAGAGAGAGAGAGAGACAGGGGGAGAGAGAGAGAGAGACAGGGGGAGAGAGAGAGAGAGACAGTGGGGGAGAGAGATAGAGAGCGAGACAGTGGGGGAGAGAGATAGAGAGCGAGACAGTGGGGGAGAGAGAGAGACAGTGGGGGAGAGAGAGAGAGAGAGACAGTGGGGGAGAGAGAGAGAGAGAGACAGTGGGGGAGAGAGAGAGAGAGACAGTGGGGGAGAGAGAGAGACAGTGGGGGAGAGAGAGAGACAGTGGGGGAGAGAGAGAGACAGTGGGGGAGAGAGAGAGACAGTGGGGGAGAGAGAGAGAGACAGTGGTAGTAAAGAGGGAGAGATAGTAAAGAGGGAGAGATAGTAAAGAGGGAGAGATAGTAAAGAGGGAGAGATAGTAAAGAGGGAGAGATAGTAAAGAGGGCGAGAGTAAAGAGGGAGAGATAGTAAAGAGGGAGAGGTAGTAAAGAGGGAGAGGTAGTAAAGAGGGAGAAGTAGTAAAGAGGGCGAGGTAGTAAAGAGGGAGAGATAGTAAAGATGGAGAGATAGTACAGAGGGAGAGGTAGTAAAGAGGGCGAGGTAGTAAAGAGGGAGAGATAGTAAAGAGGGAGAGGTAGTAAAGAGGGCGAGATAGTAAAGAGGGAGAGATAGTAAAGATGGAGAGATAGTAAAGATGGAGAGATAGCAAAGAGGGAGAGGTATAGAAGAGAGAAGCTGTGAGAGAAAGGTAAAGAGACAGTGGGGGAGAGAGAGAGAGAGACAGTGGGGGAGAGAGAGAGAGAGACAGTGGGGGAGAGAGAGAGAGAGACAGTGGGGGAGAGAGAGAGAGAGACAGTGGGGGAGAGAGAGAGAGAGACAGTGGGGGAGAGAGAGAGAGAGACAGTGGGGGAGAGAGAGAGACAGTGGGGGAGAGAGAGAGACAGTGGGGGAGAGAGAGAGACAGTGGGGGAGAGAGAGAGAGACAGTGGGGGAGAGAGAGAGAGACAGTGGGGGAGAGAGAGAGAGACAGTGGTAGTAAAGAGGGAGAGATAGTAAAGAGGGAGAGATAGTAAAGAGGGAGAGATAGTAAAGAGGGAGAGATAGTAAAGAGGGAGAGATAGTAAAGAGGGCGAGAGTAAAGAGGGAGAGATAGTAAAGAGGGAGAGGTAGTAAAGAGGGAGAGGTAGTAAAGAGGGAGAAGTAGTAAAGAGGTCGAGGTAGTAAAGAGGGAGAGATAGTAAAGATGGAGAGATAGTACAGAGGGAGAGGTAGTAAAGAGGGCGAGGTAGTAAAGAGGGAGAGATAGTAAAGAGGGAGAGGTAGTAAAGAGGGCGAGATAGTAAAGAGGGAGAGATAGTAAAGATGGAGAGATAGTAAAGATGGAGAGATAGCAAAGAGGGAGAGGTATAGAAGAGAGAAGCTGTGAGAGAAAGGTAAAGAGACAGTGGGGGAGAGAGAGAGAGAGAGACAGTGGGGGAGAGAGAGAGACAGTGGGGGAGAGAGAGAGAGAGACAGTGGGGGAGAGAGAGAGAGACAGTGGGGGAGAGAGAGAGACAGTGGGGGAGAGAGAGAGACAGTGGGGGAGAGAGAGAGACAGTGGGGGAGAGAGAGAGAGACAGTGGGGGAGAGAGAGAGAGACAGTGGGGGAGAGAGAGAGAGACAGTGGTAGTAAAGAGGGAGAGATAGTAAAGAGGGAGAGATAGTAAAGAGGGAGAGATAGTAAAGAGGGAGAGATAGTAAAGAGGGAGAGATAGTAAAGAGGGAGAGATAGTAAAGAGGGCGAGAGTAAAGAGGGAGAGATAGTAAAGAGGGAGAGGTAGTAAAGAGGGAGAGGTAGTAAAGAGGGAGAAGTAGTAAAGAGGTCGAGGTAGTAAAGAGGGAGAGATAGTAAAGATGGAGAGATAGTACAGAGGGAGAGGTAGTAAAGAGGGCGAGGTAGTAAAGAGGGAGAGATAGTAAAGAGGGAGAGGTAGTAAAGAGGGCGAGATAGTAAAGAGGGCGAGATAGTAAAGAGGGAGAGATAGTAAAGAGGGAGAGATAGTAAAGAGGGAGAGATAGTAAAGAGGGAGAGGTAGTAAAGAGGGAGAGATAGTAAAGAGGGAGAGGTAGTAAAGAGGGCGAGATAGTAAAGAGGGAGAGATAGTAAAGAGGGAGAGATAGTAAAGAGGGAGAGGTAGTAAAGAGGGCGAGATAGTAAAGAGGGCGAGATAGTAAAGAGGGAGAGATAGTAAAGAGGGAGAGGTAGTAAAGAGGGCGAGATAGTAAAGAGGGAGAGATAGTAAAGAGGGAGAGATAGTAAAGAGGGAGAGGTAGTAAAGAGGGAGAGATAGTAAAGAGGGAGAGGTAGTAAAGAGGGAGAGGTAGTAAAGAGGGAGAAGTAGTAAAGAGGTCGAGGTAGTAAAGAGGGAGAGATAGTAAAGATGGAGAGATAGTACAGAGGGAGAGGTAGTAAAGAGGGCGAGGTAGTAAAGAGGGAGAGATAGTAAAGAGGGAGAGGTAGTAAAGAGGGCGAGATAGTAAAGAGGGAGAGATAGTAAAGATGGAGAGATAGTAAAGATGGAGAGATAGCAAAGAGGGAGAGGTATAGAAGAGAGAAGCTGTGAGAGAAAGGTAAAGAGATGAAGGACAAAGGGAAAATGGGGCGTAATAAGAAAGCTTTGTAGGGGGGACTGAATGGACAAGTACACACACACACGGGAGTACACACACACAGTTTCCTTCACTGCAGGACTGATTAGTGTGCCTATCTGCTGGACCACATATAGAACTACAGGAGGCATAATGGAAGGGACATTTGCTTGCCACTTGACAACAGCACAAATACTAAACTAATGGCAGCAGAGCTTTGTGAAGCCTAATGGTCAGAAATGATCCTCCTGAGCAACATGAAAAATACTGGGCTACGGAATCACATTACACACTAATGGACAAGCTGGCGGGCTGCAACACACCTGTGTAAATGCATGTACACACACCTCATTATCTCCTGCTACAGCTCAATACCTGGTTGTTTTGTCACCTTCTCTCTGGCAAAGACCATGTCTTACCTATCGCCTGCATACCAACACCATGGAACGGGCTGGCTGTGTACTGAGTGGCTCTGGGCTGACTAAAGCATCATGCCTGGCACAGTGTTTCTAGGGCCACTCAGGGGCCCCCCAGCAGAGGTGATAATGTGGCCCATTGATTACCGTGGGCCTTTCACTGCTCGGGGACTACCCCTGCAAAACAGACACGGCCCAAGCAAGCATGCACCTGCCTGGGCTTGTTCTCTCTCTGAGGTAACAGACTGCATTCACACCCCCGGAGCCCTGGAGCTGATCTGAGCTGTGGTGGCTGATTGGCAGCCCACGCGAATCACTTGAATTCCCCGTCCAAAGTAAATACGCTCACAATGGAGGGCTAGGGGTGGGGAGAGGTGACTGCTTTAGAGCAGAGCCCAGATGGCTCCCAGTGGAGGGCTTGAAGGAGCCAAAATGGCTCCCGTCGGAACACAAATGTAGCTCCGTAATCTCCTAAACGCTGGGATTGTAAACAGGTGTTCAAAACAAAAAAAAACAACACAAAACAAGAGAGTGGAACTCATTGTTTAAGACTACAAAGACCAATCCTTTTTGGAGTCCATTGAAGAGGAGGGCTTAGAAGGACTTTTAGCTGATCAACTACTACAGACTTAGCTCACTAGTCGCTAATTCACTTGGCTGTTTCAAAGGGTGGGATTAGATGGTTAAGATGTCACCAAAGGGCCACACTTCTCATACAAAAAAGTCCCCTGGGGTTTGAAATTAAACCCTAACGCCTTTTGATAAGCTCTCACGATCGTTTGAGAAGTCGACTGAGCCGGGACCTCGATTTAACGCCGTCCCCACCTGGGAATCAGGAGACAGAGAGATACTCTCACTTCCTGGTGTCTTCAATCACCAGTGACTATCTCTCACACACTTTAAATCTGCTTTTATACGGCACTGTCAAATTACCAGGCCTCGTTCTGCTGCGTATAAACGCAGAGCTGCAGAAGTCAAAGAGCTGCCGGTGGTCGTAAAACACAGGAGAGAGGGGATCTGATGCTTCTCAGGTTAGATTCTGATTGTCACTGCTGTCTGTCTCTCTGTGTGCGTTTCTGTGTGTGTTTGTGAGCCTGCGTCTGTGTGCATGAGCCTGTCTGTCTGCGTGCCTATCTGTCTGTCTGTCTATGCGTATGTCTATTTCTGTCTGTGTCTATGTGGGTCTCGGTCTGTCTGTCTGTGTCTATGTGGGTCTCGGTCTGTCTGTCTGTGTCTATGTGGGTCTCGGTCTGTCTGTCTGTGTCTATGTGGGTCTCGGTCTGTCTGTCTGTCTGTATATGTGGGTCTCGGTCTGTCTGTCTGTCTGTCTGTGTGGGTCTCTGTATGTCTGTCTGGGTCTATGTGGGTCTCTGTCTGTGTGGGTCTCTGTATGTCTGTCTGGGTCTATGTGGGTCTCTGTCTGTGTGGGTCTCTGTATGTCTGTCTGGGTCTATGTGGGTCTCTGTCTGTGTGGGTCTCTGTCTGTCTGTCTGTCTGTCTGGGTCTATGTGGGTCTCTGTCTGTGTGGGTCTCTGTCTGTCTGTCTGTCTGTCTGGGTCTATGTGGGTCTCTGTCTGTCTGTCTGTCTGTCTGGGTCTATGTGGGTCTCTGTCTGTCTGTCTGTCTGTCTGGGTCTATGTGGGTCTCTGTCTGTCTGTCTGTCTGGGTCTATGTGGGTCTCTGTCTGTGTGGGTCTCTGTCTGTCTGTCTGTCTGGGTCTGTGTGGGTCTCTGTCTGTCTGTCTGTCTGTCTGGGTCTATGTGGGTCTCTGTCTGTCTGTCTGTCTGTCTGTCTGTCTGTCTGTCTGTCTGTCTGTCTGGGTCTCTGTGTGTGTATCTCTGTCTGTGTGTGTATCTCTGTCTGTGTGTGTATCTCTGTCTGTGTGTGTATCTCTGTCTGTCTGTCTGTCTGTCTGTCTGTCTGTCTGTCTGTCTGTCTGTCTGTCTGTCTGTCTGTCTGTCTGTCTGTCTGTCTGTCTGTCTGTCTGTCTGTCTGTCTGTCTGTCTGTCTGTCTGTCTGTCTGTCTGTCTGTCTGTCTGTCTGTCTGTCTGTCTGTCTGTCTGTCTGTCTGTCTGTCTGTCTGTCTGTCTGTCTGTCTGTCTGTCTGTCTGTCTGTCTGTCTGTCTGTCTGTCTGTCTGTCTGTCTGTCTGTCTGTCTGTCTGTCTGTCTGTCTGTCTGTCTGTCTGTCTGTCTGTCTGTCTGTCTGTCTGTCTGTCTGTCTGTCTGTCTGTCTGTCTGTCTGTCTGTCTGTCTGTCTGTCTGTCTGTCTGTCTGTCTGTCTGTCTGTCTGTCTGTCTGGGTCTCTGTGTGTGTATCTCTGTCTGTGTGTGTATCTCTGTGTCTGTGTGTGTATCTCTGTGTCTGTGTGTGTATCTCTGTGTCTGTGTCTGTGTCTGTGTCTGTCTGTCTGTCTGTCTGTCTGTCTGTCTGGGTCTCTGTGTGTGTATCTCTGTCTGTGTGTGTATCTCTGTCTGTGTGTGTATCTCTGTGTCTGTGTGTGTATGTCTGTGTCTGTCTGTCTGTCTGTCTGTCTGTCTGTCTGTCTGTCTGTCTGTCTGTCTGTCTGTCTGTCTGTCTGTCTGTCTGTCTGTCTGTCTGTCTGTCTGTCTGTCTGTCTGTCTGTCTGTCTGTCTGTCTGTCTGTCTGTCTGTCTGTCTGTCTGTCTGTCTGTCTGTCTGTCTGTCTGTCTGTCTGTCTGTCTGTCTGTCTGTCTGTCTGTCTGTCTGTCTGTCTGTCTGTCTGTCTGTCTGTCTGTCTGTCTGTCTGTCTGGTTCAGCCATAGCCTCTAATTTGCAAACGTAAGCATGGCTTTCTGAGTGAATAACAAGAGGAAAGACAGGCAGGCAGGGAGAGGTTGGCACAGATTCATCCATTTACATAAAAAGCTCTTTATGAGTAATGCAAACCTGTCAACAGGTTGTGTGTCATCACAACATTAAAAGAGATGGAACACTCAGAGAGGGTTCTCCTTATCATCATACAAGTCAGCTGAGTTCCATGAGAGTTTCAGTTACAAATCAATTGATGTGAGAGACTGTGTGTATTGGGACAATGCAGAATGACTCAGTCAGCCTCAGATGTAAGTATAATGGCTGACGTGTGGCAGTGAGTGAGCTGTAATCTGCACTAAGGGCGTGTGTGTTGGTTCTTCTATCCTTGTGGGGACTTTGGGGGATTTTAGGTCCCCACAAGGATAATACAACAAGGAAAAAGCTCTCTCGTGGGGACATTTCCCACATCCCCACGAGGACAAAGGCTATTTTAAGCTTAGGGTTAGGAGGTAGGTTTAGGGTTTGGTTTAAGGTTACTGGTTTGGAGGTAGGTTTAGGGTTTGGTTTAAGGTTAGGGTTAGGGGGTAGGTTTAGGGTTGGGTTTAAGGTTAGGGTTAGGAGGTAGGTTTAGGGTTTGGTTTAAGGTTAGGGTTAGGAGGTAGGTTTAGGGTTTGGTTTAAGGTTAGAGTTAGGGGTTAGCAGGTAGGTTTAGGGTTTGGTTTAATGTTAGTGGTTTGGGGGTAGGTTTAGGGTTTGGTTTAAGGTTAGGGTTAGGGGTTAGGAGGTAGGTTTAGGGTTGGGTTTAAGGTTAGGGTTAGGGGTTAGGAGGTAGGTTTAGGGTTTGGTTTGGGGTTAGGGGTTAGGAGGTAGGTTTAGGGTTTGGTTTAAGGTTAGTGGTTTGGAGGTAGGTTTAGGGTTTGGTTTAAGGTTAGGGTTAGGGGTTAGGAGGTAGGTTTAGGGTTTGGTTTAAGGTTAGGGTTAGGGTTAGGAGGTAGGTTTAGGGTTTGGTTTAAGGTTAGTGGTTTGGAGGTAGGTTTAGGGTTTGGTTTAAGGTTAGGGTTAGGGGTTAGGAGGTAGGTTTAGGGTTTGGTTTAACCTGTTGAATCTATGGGGGCGCTATTTCATTATTGGATAAAAAACGTGCCCGTTTTAAGCGCAATATTTTGTCACGAAAAGATGCTCGACTATGCATACAATTGACAGCTTTGGAAAGAAAACAGTCTAACGTTTCCAAAACTGCAAAGATATTATCTGTGAGTGCCACAGAATTCATGCTACAGGCGAAACCAAGATGAAACTTCAAACAGGAAATGAGCAGAATTTCTGAAGCTCTGTTTTCCAATGTATCCTTATATGGCTGTGAATGCAGCAGGAACGAGCCTGCGCTTTCTGTCGTTTCTTCAAGATATCTGCAGCATTGTGACGTATTTGTAGGCATTTCATTGGAAGATTGGCCATAAGAGACTACATTTTCCAGGGGTCCACCCGGTGTCCTTTGTCTAAATTGGTGCGTAATCTTCAATTGTGGGCATTTTCTCCTGGGATTCAGGACAGAAAGCACACTTCCACGAAGGATATATCATCGAAGAGATATGTGAAAAACACCTTGAGGATTGGTTCTAAACAACGTTTGCCATGTTTCAGTCGATATTATGGAGTTAATTTGGAAAAAAGTTTGGCGTATTGATGACTGGATTTTCGGTTTTTTTTTGGTAGCCAAACGTGACGCACCAAACGGAGCGATTTCTCCTAAACAAATAATCTTTCAGGAAAAACTGAACATTTGCTATCTAACAGAGTCCTCATTGAAAACATCTGAAGTTCTTCAAAGGTAAATTATTTTATTTGAATGCTTTTCTGGTTTTTGTGAAAATGTTGCCTGCTAAATGCTAATGCTAAATGCTACGCTAGCTAGCTACTGTTACACAAATTATTGTTTTCCTATGGTTGAGAAGCATATTTTGAAAATCTGAGATGACAGTGTTGTTAACAAAAGGCTAAGCTTGAGAGCTAGCATATTTATTTCATTTCATTTGCGATTTTCATGAATAGTTAACGTTGCGTTATGCTAATGAGCTTGCAGGGATAAATACACTCCTGGATACAGGTTTTTTTGGTAGCCAAACGTGATGTACAAAACGGAGCGATTTCTAAAACACAAATAATCTTTTTGGAAAAACTGAACATTTGCTATCTAACTGAGAGTGTCCTCATTGAAAACATCTGAAGTTCTTCAAAGGTAAATTATGTTATTTGAAGGCTTTTCTTGTTTTTGTGAAAATGTTGCATGCTGAATGCTACGCTAAATGCTACGCTAAATGCTACGCTAGGTATCAATACTCTTACACAAATGCTTGTTTTGCTATGGTTGAAAAGCATATTTTGAAAATCTGAGATGACAGTGTTGTTAACAAAAGGCTAAGCTTGAGAGCTAGCATATTTATTTCATTTCATTTGCGATTTTCATGAATAGTTAACGTGCGTTATGGTAATGAGCTTAGGTCTATAAATAGGATCCCGGATCCGGGTTTGCTCGCCGGTTAGGGTTAGGGGTTAGGAGGTAGGTTTAGGGGTTGGTTTAAGGTTAGTGGTTTGGAGGTAGGTTTAGGGTTTGGTTTAAGGTTAGGGTTAGGGGTTAGGGGGTAGGTTTAGGGTTTGGTTTAAGGTTAGTGGTTTGGAGGTAGGTTTAGGGTTTGGTTTAAGGTTAGGGTTAGGGGTTAGGAGGTAGGTTTAGGGTTTGGTTTAAGGTTAGGGTTAGGAGGTAGGTTTAGGGTTTGGTTTAAGGTTAGTGGTTTGGAGGTAGGTTTAGGGTTTGGTTTAAGGTTAGGGTTAGGGGTTAGGAGGTAGGTTTAGGGTTTGGTTTAAGGTTAGGGGTTAGGAGGTATGTTTAGGGTTTGGTTTAAGGTTAGTGGTTTGGAGGTAGGTTTAGGGTTTGGTTTAAGGTCAGGGTTAGGGGTTAGGAGGTAGGTTTAGGGTTTGGTTTAAGGTTAGGGTTAGGAGGTAGGTTTAGGGTTTGGTTTAAGGTTAGGGTTAGGGGGTAGGTTTAGGGTTTGGTTTAAGGTTAGGGTTAGGGGTTAGGAGGTAGGTTTAGGGTTTGGTTTAAGGTTAGTGGTTTGGAGGTAGGTTTAGGGTTTGGTTTAAGGTCAGGGTTAGGGGTTAGGAGGTAGGTTTAGGGTTTGGTTTAAGGTTAGGGTTAGGGGTTAGGTTTAGGGTTTGGTTTAAGGTTAGTGGTTTGGAGGTAGGTTTAGGGTTTGGTTTAAGGTGAGGGTTAGGGGTTAGGAGGTAGGTTTAGGGTTTGGTTTAAGGTTAGTGGTTTGGAGGTAGGTTTAGGGTTTGGTTTAAGGTTAGGGGTTAGGAGGTAGGTTTAGGGTTTGGTTTAAGGTTAGTGGTTTGGAGGTAGGTTTAGGGTTTGGTTTAAGGTTAGGGTTATGGAAAACATGATTCTGACTGGAAATACATTTTAGATCCCCACGAGGATAGATGAACAAAACAGGTGCTTGTGCCACAGGAAGCAGGTATGACAGAGGATGGAGGGAGAGGGTAAACACTATCATTCATCCTCCATAACCCCTCCCTCCCTCCTCTGATATCCCTCTTTCACCATCATTCCCCTCATCTGCTTGAGGACAAGAACCTCAATCTCTCCAACCGACAGCTCTGCTCACCCTCCTGCATTAGACATGTATCACATTGAGCCCTGGAGGGGGGAGGGTGTATTGGGGGCAGGGTATCAACATGCTCAGAGGAATCTTATCAGAGAGCGAGGGATGGTGGAAAAAAGAGGGACAGAGAAAAAGAGGTAGAGAGAAGTAGGGGGAGATAGGAGAGATTGCACTGACTCGTCCACTCAAAACCGTAACTCAAAAACGACGGACAACTTTGATCAAAATCCATGTCGATATTTTTGGACAAATAAAATAAATACATTGGCTGTGGTTCATTGTGATGGGAGAAGAAAATGAGACGTTGATGGGGACAGGAGAGCTGAATCAGTGGGGCTCCCAGTCAACCCTGAAAGCACCATTTCAGAGGTATCGAACAGCGCCCGTGCGGCCAAAATCCATCGTCTCGCCTTTCACTGAAATAGATTAAGACTGGGAATTGCCAGTGACCTCACAAAACAACATTATTACGATATTTAGGTGCCGATAAGATATGTATTGCAATTATCACAATTCTTTACTGTTTGTATTGTGATTTGATACTGTGATTTTATTACGATTTGTTGTTCCAAACATTTTGCTCACCATATGTCTGCTTCAGAGGGACAAGAGAGTCATGAGAAAAACGAGTTTTGATCAGTCATGTAAATAAGGTGCTGCAAACAAATTGGCTTCCTACTTAAAAAGATGGAGAACAAGCTATGAAGGAAAAATACTGGAGTTTTGGTGAGCAGGTACAGCCAACTAGCGGAAAGAAATATTGCAATAGTCAAAACAACATATCGGCAAAAATAAGATCACGATATGTAACTATATCGATTTCCCCCCCAACACTATTATAGATCACTTTTAGGTGGATATACTGTCAGTTCATATAAATTATACATTTTCCCACTCTGAGTTCCGGACTGGCATTCCGACTGGACACAAATCGATAAACCTTGCAGTCTGGTGCGTTTTATAGTGAGGTGGAAATATATCAAATAAATGTCTGTGATGATAAACAGGAAACCAAATAAATAAATGAACTACTATTACCTGGAAATAAATACATTATGCAGGACAGGTTTCTGTATGACAGCCGTGTGAATGCCATGGCAGCTCTATTATCTAGCACTGCAAGGGGAGGGTGTGTCTCTGGTACAGCGTTTTGTTAGCGCTGTTGGTACGTTTGTTGACAGCACTGCTGCGAGGGTAACGGTGCGTACAGTGCTATCCGAGAGGGGACGACATCTTAATGAGTGTGTGTGTGTTTGTCAATCACTGCTTACTAAAGAGAATAAATGAAAATGGAAAGATTCATAATATTCAGCAGAAAAGAGAAGACCGGGTCTAATTAGCTGTGGAGGGTTGCATGTCGAGCTATTGGCTTCGGGAAGTGCTGCCAGTGAATGGAATAGAGCTTGTGCACACAAACACCTAAATTAGCCATCACATAACCTTATAACCACCAAATTATACCTGGAACACCACCAGTAATGAAGGGAATAAATTGCACATAATAACACTAATAGCAGGGTAGGCTGGGACGATGATGACTTCACATTACAGACCAAGGGCCTATTTGTCAAGCACCCTAAGAGCTCCTCTTCAAATCATTAAGGTTGTTTCTTCTTCCTAATAATCCTTTCAAAACATAACGACCACGGTCATTATGTGGACATTTCCTGGGCTGCATCCCAAATGGAACCCTTCCCTTTATAGTGCACTACCTTTGACCTGGGCCCATGGGGCCTAAACAAACATAAAGAGGTAACAAACATACAGGCCTATGACACCTTGGTGACGTCCATCACCCAACCAACCAGGGGAGCAATCTAAAACGATCCCACATTTTAGACCAGGAAGGGTCAAACTCAGTCCACAGAGGGCCTTGTATCTGGTGGTTTTTGTTATATCCTTTCAATGAAGACCTAGACAACCAGGTGAGGGGAGTTCCTTACTAAACAGTGACCTTAATTCATCAGTCAAGTACAATGGAGGAGGAAAAACCCGCCGACGCTCAGCCCTCCGTGGAATGAGTTAGACGTGTTAGATTATGGCGGGGCACTTCTGCCAGATCGAAGGCCTCGTGGTTTCAGGGTCAAATCTATAAATATAGATCACCTTAAAAAAAAATAGGTAGTAACATTCATCGATCCCCTAATGGGATTGATCTGCTTTGGATGATAATGCTATGGTAATGGGCCTCTTAATTAAAGTGGCTACATGTGGCCTAATGACAAATACTGAGGACGAACAAAACATGCACACTATGAACACAAATAGGCAAATAGGTCAGGGCTTGGCCCAAATAACTAGGAACTAGAGATGTTAACGGTAACCATTAATCAGTTAGGCACAGAAAATACATTTGACCGGTCATGCTTATCGGTCTATAGGTTAATTAGCATAATTTCGTGGAATTCAAATGGAGCGTGTGAATTTTAGTTGGGATAGTTAAGCAACAAGGCCAGAGGGGGTGTGGTGTTTGGGCAATATACCACGGCTAAGGGCTGTTTATGCGCAACGCGGAGTGCCTGGATTACAAATCCAAATCTAATTTTATTGGTCGCATACACGTGATTAGCAGATGTTATTGTGGGTGTAGTGAAATGCTTGTGCTTCTAGCTCCGGCAGTGCAGTAATATCTAACAAATTACACAACAAACACAAACCTGAGTAGGAATGACTGAAGACTATATACATACAGTGGGGCAAAAAAGTATTTAGTCAGCCACCAATTGTGCAAGTTCAGGAGCATTTGGATGATCCAGAAGAAGATTGGGAGAATGTCATATGGTCAGATGAAACCAAAATATAACTTTTTGGTAAAAACTCAACTCGTCGTGTTTGGAGGACAAAGAATGCTGAGTTGCATCCAAAGAACACCATACCTACTGTGAAGCTTGGGGGTGGAAACATCATGCTTTGGGGCTGTTTTTCTGCAAAGGGACCAGGACGACTGATCCGTGTAAAGGAAAGAATTAATTGGTCCATGTATCGTGAGATTTTGAGTGAAAACCTCCTTCCATCAGCAAGGGCATTGAAGATGAAATGTGGCTGGGTCTTTCAGCATGACAATTATCCCAAACACACCGCTCGTGCAACGAAGGAGTGGCTTCGTAAGAAGCATTTCAAGGTCCTGGAGTGGCCTAGCCAGTCTCCAGATCTCAACCCCATAGAAAATCTTTGTAGGGAATTGAAGGTCCGTGTTGCCCAGCAACAGCCCCAAAACATCACTGCTCTAGAGGAGATCTGCATGGAGGAATGAGTCAAAATACCAGCAACAGTGTGTGAAAAGACTTACAGAAAACGTTTGACCTCTGTCATTGCCAACAAAGGGTATATAACAAAGTATTGAGATGAAGTTTTGTTATTGACCAAATACTTATTTTCTACCATAATTTGCAAATAAATTCATAAAAAATCCTATAATGTGATTTTCTGGAATTTTTTTCTCATTTTGTCTGTCATAGTTGAAGTGTACCTATGATGAAAATTACAGGCTGCTCATCTTTTTAAGTTGGAGAACTTGCACAATTGGTGGCTGACTAAATACTTGTTTGCCCCACTGTATCTGTTTTACTGTTTATAAATTAAAGCACTTTGTTTCCATTAAGTATTTGGAAAAATGTATGTTTCTGGTATGCATGATTTTGTCCTGATCAATGAGACTACAAAGGCTGTGGTTACTCCCTGAGGAAGGCCATGCTGCCAAAACACAGAGTTAACTTTTTCTTCTACTGAACATGACATAAGTAAAATAAAGGCATTTTAAACTAACTATAAGAAGAGTGCCATGGTATTGTTTGGTTTTGAAGACAAAGGCCAAAGGCAACCTTCTAGGCCTTTCAGGGAGACATGGGTCAGTTATCCAGACCATTTGCCTCTCCCCATAAGCCCTGTCCCTGTGTGTCTAAAGGGGCCTGGGGCTATTGAGTTGCTCTCCCTGGCCTGGACCGATCTCCTGACATCTGACTCATGACCACTTGGTTTCCTCTGGCGGCGAAGCAGCCAGGTGTGTCCAATAACCAAGGGAGAGGAGACGTTTGCTCGTTTGTTTTGGGTTAGCTGTGTCACTGTCGATATACATCGCTGTCAAGAGTGGTCACCTGCTGTATGCATGATAGTGTGTGCGGATGTGTGTGTGTGGATGTGTGTGTGCACATTGATGAGTGTGTGAGTACATAAAGTTCCCTGAGTTGAGCTCTGCTGCCCTGTAGCAGCAGCATCATCTTAACGCTCCAACACGATAAAAGAGCTGAGAACACGACATATCAACCTATCACTCAGACCTCTTTAAAGTCCTCACAGAGTCGCCACTAGCTAAACAACAACGGGGGAGTGGGGGACTTGGGTAGCTTCTCAAACTGCACCCTATTGACTATATAGTACACTACATCTGACCAGGGCCCAAAGGGAATAGAGTGTCATTTAGGACACAGCCTGGGAAAGGACTGGCGTTTGCAGAATAACACAGAAGCACTCTGGGTTTTTAAGAGTCCGGGAGAGGTGGAAGGGTGGGTGAGCCTGGGAGCACAGGTGGAAATCCCAGAGTGCAGCGATAAGTGCTGAGGGAAGTGTGTGTAAACTCTGTGAGAGGCTCCTCCATAAACATGTATTGCTTAACCTCTCACCATGTTGACAGGCGCTGAACGAGGGCACACACACAGAGCTGGATGCAGGACACAAGCACACACACCCCAAATCCAACTCTGTCCTCAAATCCCACAGCTTCACTCTCACTTCTCCAGAGCTTTTGCCATGTGGCTTTTCAAACAGCACTTTGTCCTCTGCCTTCAACTGAACTAGGCCTGTACCTCCCAGGAGACCAGTCTCTGGCATTCACAGCACTGTGTGTCTAAGCTAGATAGCTACTATCTAGCCTGCTGTCCCATCAACCTTCAGCACTCTGCTTAGGGTGGTCTGCTCTTGTAATCAGAGCTCATATCATAGAAGGAAGGTCTCGTGTCACACACACACACACAGGTAGGCAGAATAGTCTAGATGCACTTGTCTCTGACACAAAGCAGGCATGTGAAGTTTACAAAGGTGCAGTGTGTGTGTGTGTGAATGTCCACTCCTAAGGACCCTGGGAAATCAATGTGACTCGGAGGCCCATGCATCACTGTCACGGAGGGCCGATTGCACCCCTCTCTCCAAACGATCGGGGGTCATTAGCAGGCCAGAGAAACATGAATGATCTCCCCCCCCCCACCACCACCACCACCGCCCCCCCTTGGCAAATTCACTCACAAAAGAAGCTCCCTCACATTAATGAGTTTCCCTCATCAATAGATAATTTATGTTTGCCCAGAATGAGTCTCCTGTCTGCCGATTGAAAACAATACAGAGAGAGAGAGAGAGAGGTAGAGAGAGAGGTAGAGAGAGAGGTAGAGAGAGCGAGAAATGGCAGAGGGCTCCCGGGTTGTAATGAAAGGATGTACCGTCTGTTCGAGCCGCTAAACGATTTGTCGTGGCTATGACAGGTGAGAGGGATGAGGAGAAAATAACCGAAAAGGGGAGAATAAGAAACAGAAGGCTGATTGGGGGGCGAACATCCAACGTCCCTCTCCACCTGAGTTAGCAGGGAAAACAAAAATGAATTTACCATTGTTGTGGAGGGGTGGAAGACATTTTCTAGTGCTTATAATATCCCAGCGTCTGTTTCGTTCTGGGATAAGGAGAGGAGATCAAAAGGACGAATCTCTTCCTCTCAATTCAATTCAAGGGCTTCATTGGCATGGGAAACATATGTTAACATTGCCAAAGCAAGTGAAGTAGATCATGAACAAAAGTTAAATAAACAAAAACGAACAGTAAACATTACACTTACAGAAGTTCCAAAAGAATAAAGACATTACAAATGTCATATTATATATATATATACAGTGTTGTAACGATGTACAAATGGTTAAATTACAAAAGGGAAAAGAAATAAATATAAATATGGATTGTATTTACAATGGTGTTTGTTCTTCACTGGTTGCCCTTTTCTTGTGGCAACAGGTCACATATCTTGCTGCTGTGATGACACACTGTGGTATTTCACCCAGTAGATATGGGAGTTTATCAGAAGTGGGTTTGTTTTCAAATTCTTTGTGGATCTGTGTAATCTGGGGGAAATATGTCTCACTAATATGGTCATACATTGGGCAAGAGGTTAGGAAGTGCAGCTCAGTTTCCATCTCATTTTGTGGGCAGTGTGCACATAGCCTGTCTTCTCTTGAGAGCCAGGTCTGCCTACGGCGGCCTTTCTAAATAGCAAGGCTATGCTCACTGAGTCTGTACATATTCAAAGCTTTCCTTAAGTTTGGGTCCATCATGGTGGTCAGGTACTCTCTGTTTGTACTCTGTTCAGGGCCAAATAGCAACCGTTTTTTTGCGCTCCCTCTCTCATGAATGAGTTAGAGTTGACACGTCCATTACGGCGTTCTCTCCCAAACGTGTCCAATTAAAGACAAATTGGCGCTGCCATTCTCTCTATACAGGTGGGTTTGTAGGGTTTTCTGCTGGGTCTCTAGTTTAGACCTGGAGCAGGTGGAGTGTGTGAGTGTATTCTGGCAAGAGGGGAACAGATGAAATGCCACACACACAGACAGGCCAATCAGATCTACTGTAGCTTTGATTGGACTGATCATGTCAACTTCATACTTTCACAATCTTAGCTAGACAAGCAGTGATGAATCACGTCCACAATCTACTGGAAAATCCCTTTCAATTATTGTATTTGACCTTTATTTAACTAGACAAGTCAGTTAAGAACAAATTCTTATTTTCAATGACGGCCTAGGAACAGTGGGTTAACTGCCTGTTCAGGGGCAGAACGACAGATTTGAACCTTGTCAGCTCGGGGATTCAATCTTGCAACCTTTCGGTTACTAGTCCAACGCTCTAACCACTAGGCTGCCTGCCGCCCAAATCCTTGTCATATGAGAAATTATAGATAAAATGTATCGATTGGACATAAACATAAGACACTATATAATGTTGTTGGTGCTGTAACCATGAGGAAGGGATACTATATAATGTTGTTGGGTCTGTAACCATGAGGAAGGGATACTATATAATGTTGTTGGGTCTGTAACCATGAGGAGGGGATACTATATAATGTTGTTGGGTCTGTAACCATGAGGAAGGGATACTATATAATGTTGTTGGGTCTGTAACCATGAGGAGGGGATACAATATAATGTTGTTGGGTCTGTAACCATGAGGAGGGGATACAATATAATGTTGTTGGGTCTGTAACCATGAGGAAGGGATACTATATAATGTTGTTGGTGCTGTAACCATGAGGAAGGGATACTATATAATGTTGTTGGGTCTGTAACCATGAGGAAGGGATACTATATAATGTTGTTGGGGCTGTAACCACGAGGAAGGGATACTATATAATGTTGTTGGGTCTGTAACCATGAGGAGGGGATACTATATAATGTTGGTGGGTCTGTAACCATGAGGAGGGTCTGTAACCATGAGGAGGGGATACTATATAATGTTGTTGGGTCTGTAACCATGAGGAGGGGATACTATATAATGTTGTTGGGTCTGTAACCATGAGGAGGGGATACTATTTAATGTTGTTGGGTCTGTAACCATGAGGAAGGGATACTATATAATGCTGTTGGGTCTGTAACCATGAGGAGGGGATACTATATAATGTTGTTGGGTCTGTAACCATGAGGAGGGGATACTATATAATGTTGGTGGGTCTGTAACCATGAGGAGGGTCTGTAACCATGAGGAGGGGATACTATATAATGTTGTTGGGTCTGTAACCATGAGGAGGGGATACTATATAATGTTGGTGGGTCTGTAACCATGAGGAGGGTCTGTAACCATGAGGAGGGGATACTATATAATGTTGTTGGGTCTGTAACCATGAGGAGGGGATACTATATAATGTTGTTGGTGCTGTAACCATGAGGAGGGTCTGTAACCATGAGGAGGGGATACTATATAATGTTGTTGGTGCTGTAACCATGAGGAGGGTCTGTAACCATGAGGAGGGGATACTATATAATGTTGTTGGGTCTGTAACCATGAGGAGGGGATACTATATAATGTTGTTGGTGCTGTAACCATGAGGAGGGTCTGTAACCATGAGGAGGGGATACTATATAATGTTGTTGGGTCTGTAACCATGAGGAGGGGATACTATATAATGTTGTTGGGTCTGTAACCATGAGGAGGGGATACTATATAATGTTGTTGGGTCTGTAACCATGAGGAAGGGATACTATATAATGTTGTTGGATCTGTAACCATGAGGAAGGGATACTATATAATGTTGTTGGGTCTGTAACCATGAGGAAGGGATACTATATAATGTTGTTGGGTCTGTAACCATGAGGAAGGGATACTATATAATGTTGTTGGGGCTGTAACCACGAGGAAGGGATACTATATAATGTTGTTGGGTCTGTAACCATGAGGAGGGGATACTATATAATGTTGTTGGGTCTGTAACCATGAGGAGGGGATACTATATAATGTTGTTGGGTCTGTAACCATGAGGAGGGGATACTATATAATGTTGTAGGGTCTGTAACCATGAGGAGGGTCTGTAACCATGAGGAGGGGATACTATATAATGCTGTTGGGTCTGTAACCATGAGGGGGGGATACTATATAATGTTGTTGGTGCTGTAACCATGAGGAGGGTCTGTAACCATGAGGAGGGGATACTATATAATGTTGTTGGGTCTGTAACCATGAGGAGGGTCTGTAACCATGAGGAGGGGATACTATTTAATGTTGTTGGGTCTGTAACCATGAGGAAGGGATACTATATAATGTTGTTGGGTCTGTAACCATGAGGAAGGGATACTATATAATGTTGTTGGATCTGTAACCATGAGGAGGGTCTGTAACCATGAGGAGGGGATACTATATAATGTTGTTGGATCTGTAACGATGAGGAGGGGATACTATATAATGTTGTAGGGTCTGTAACCATGAGGAGGGGATACTATATAATGTTGTTGGGTCTGTAACCATGAGGAAGGGATACTATATAATGTTGTTGGGTCTGTAACCATGAGGAGGGGATACTATATAATGTTGTTGGGTCTGTAACCATGAGGAGGGTCTGTAACCATGAGGAGGGGATACTATATAATGTTGTTGGGTCTGTAACCACGAGGAAGGGATACTATATAATGTTGTTGGGTCTGTAACCATGAGGAGGGGATACTATATAATGTTGTTGGGGCTGTAACCACGAGGAAGGGATACAATATAATGTTGTTGGGTCTGTAACCATGAGGAGGGGATACAATATAATGTTGTTGGGTCTGTAACCATGAGGAAGGGATACTATATAATGTTGTTGGGTCTGTAACCATGAGGAGGGTCTGTAACCATGAGGAGGGGATACTATATAATGTTGTTGGGTCTGTAACCACGAGGAGGGGATACTATATAATGTTGTTGGGTCTGTAACCATGAGGAGGGGATACTATATAATGTTGTTGGGGCTGTAACCACGAGGAAGGGATACAATATAATGTTGTTGGGTCTGTAACCATGAGGAGGGGATACAATATAATGTTGTTGGGTCTGTAACCATGAGGAAGGGATACTATATAATGTTGTTGGGTCTGTAACCATGAGGAAGGGATACTATATAATGTTGTTGGTGCTGTAACCATGAGGAAGGGATACTATATAATGTTGTTGGGTCTGTAACCATGAGGAAGGGATACTATATAATGTTGTTGGTGCTGTAACCATGAGGAAGGGATACTATATAATGTTGTTGGGTCTGTAACCATGAGGAGGGGATACTATATAATGTTGTTGGGTCTGTAACCATGAGGAGGGGATACTATATAATGTTGTTGGGTCTGTAACCATGAGGAGGGGATACTATATAATGTTGTTGGGTCTGTAACCATGAGGAGGGGATACTATATAATGCTGTTGGGTCTGTAACCATGAGGAGGGGATACTATATAATGTTGTTGGTGCTGTAACCATGAGGAGGGTCTGTAACCATGAGGAGGGGATACTATATAATGTTGTTGGGTCTGTAACCATGAGGAGGGGATACTATATAATGCTGTTGGGTCTGTAACCATGAGGGGGGGATACTATATAATGTTGTTGGTGCTGTAACCATGAGGAGGGTCTGTAACCATGAGGAGGGGATACTATATAATGTTGTTGGTGCTGTAACCATGAGGAGGGTCTGTAACCATGAGGAAGGGATACTATATAATGTTGTTGGGTCTGTAACCATGAGGAGGGGATACTATATAATGTTGTTGGGTCTGTAACCATGAGGAAGGGATACTATATAATGTTGTTGGATCTGTAACCATGAGGAAGGGATACTATATAATGTTGTTGGGTCTGTAACCATGAGGAAGGGATACTATATAATGTTGTTGGGTCTGTAACCATGAGGAAGGGATACTATATAATGTTGTTGGGGCTGTAACCACGAGGAAGGGATACTATATAATGTTGTTGGGTCTGTAACCATGAGGAGGGGATACTATATAATGTTGTTGGGTCTGTAACCATGAGGAGGGGATACTATATAATGTTGTTGGGTCTGTAACCATGAGGAGGGGATACTATATAATGTTGTTGGGTCTGTAACCATGAGGAGGGGATACTATATAATGTTGTTGGGTCTGTAACCATGAGGAGGGGATACTATATAATGTTGTAGGGTCTGTAACCATGAGGAGGGTCTGTAACCATGAGGAAGGGATACTATATAATGTTGTTGGGGCTGTAACCATGAGGAGGGGATACTATATAATGCTGTTGGGTCTGTAACCATGAGGAGGGTCTGTAACCATGAGGAAGGGATACTATATAATGTTGTTGGTGCTGTAACCATGAGGAGGGTCTGTAACCATGAGGAGGGGATACTATATAATGTTGTTGGGTCTGTAACCATGAGGAGGGGATACTATTTAATGTTGTTGGGTCTGTAACCATGAGGAAGGGATACTATATAATGTTGTTGGGTCTGTAACCATGAGGAAGGGATACTATATAATGTTGTTGGATCTGTAACCATGAGGAGGGGATACAATATAATGTTGTTGGGTCTGTAACCATGAGGAGGGGATACTATATAATGTTGTTGGGTCTGTAACCATGAAGAGGGGATACTATATAATGTTGTAGGGTCTGTAACCATGAGGAGGGGATACTATATAATGTTGTTGGGTCTGTAACCATGAGGAGGGTCTGTAACCATGAGGAGGGGATACTATATAATGTTGTTGGGTCTGTAACCATGAGGAGGGGATACTATATAATGTTGTAGGGTCTGTAACCATGAGGAGGGGATACTATATAATGTTGTTGGGTCTGTAACCATGAGGAGGGTCTGTAACCATGAGGAGGGGATACTATATAATGTTGTTGGGTCTGTAACCACGAGGAGGGGATACTATATAATGTTGTAGGGTCTGTAACCATGAGGAGGGGATACTATATAATGTTGTTGGGTCTGTAACCATGAGGAGGGTCTGTAACCATGAGGAGGGGATACTATATAATGTTGTTGGGTCTGTAACCATGAGGAAGGGATACTATATAATGTTGTTGGGTCTGTAACCATGAGGAGGGGATACTATATAATGTTGTTGGGTCTGTAACCATGAGGAGGGGATACTATATAATGTTGTTGGGTCTGTAACCATGAGGAAGGGATACTATATAATGTTGTTGGGTCTGTAACCATGAGGAAGGGATACTATATAATGTTGTTGGGTCTGTAACGATGAGGAGGGGATACTATATAATGTTGTTGGGTCTGTAACCACGAGGAAGGGATACTATATAATGTTGTTGGGGCTGTAACCACGAGGAAGGGATACTATATAATGTTGTTGGGTCTGTAACCATGAGGAAGGGATACTATATAATGTTGTTGGGTCTGTAACCATGAAGAGGGGATACTATATAATGTTGTTGGGTCTGTAACCATGAGGAGGGTCTGTAACCATGAGGAGGGGATACTATATAATGCTGTTGGGTCTGTAACCATGAGGAGGGGATACTATATAATGTTGTTGGGTCTGTAACCATGAAGAGGGGATACTATATAATGTTGTTGGGTCTGTAACCATGAGGAGGGTCTGTAACCATGAGGAGGGGATACTATATAATGCTGTTGGGTCTGTAACCATGAGGGGGGGATACTATATAATGTTGTTGGTGCTGTAACCATGAGGAGGGTCTGTAACCATGAGGAGGGGATACTATATAATGTTGTTGGGTCTGTAACCATGAGGAGGGTCTGTAACCATGAGGAGGGGATACTATATAATGTTGTTGGGTCTGTAACCATGAGGAAGGGATACTATATAATGTTGTTGGGTCTGTAACCATGAGGAAGGGATACTATATAATGTTGTTGGGTCTGTAACCATGAGGAAGGGATACTATATAATGTTGTTGGGTCTGTAACCATGAGGAAGGGATACTATATAATGTTGTTGGGTCTGTAACCATGAGGAAGGGATACTATATAATGTTGTTGGGTCTGTAACCATGAGGAAGGGATACTATATAATGTTGTTGGGTCTGTAACCATGAGGAGGGGATACTATATAATGTTGTTGGGTCTGTAACCATGAGGAAGGGATACTATATAATGTTGTTGGGTCTGTAACCATGAAGAGGGGATACTATATAATGTTGTTGGGTCTGTAACCATGAGGAGGGTCTGTAACCATGAGGAGGGGATACTATATAATGCTGTTGGGTCTGTAACCATGAGGAGGGTCTGTAACCATGAGGAGGGGATACTATATAATGTTGTTGGGTCTGTAACCATGAGGGGGGGATACTATATAATGTTGTTGGTGCTGTAACCATGAGGAGGGTCTGTAACCATGAGGAGGGGATACTATATAATGTTGTTGGGTCTGTAACCATGAGGGGGGGATACTATATAATGTTGTTGGTGCTGTAACCATGAGGAGGGGATACTATATAATGCTGTTGGGTCTGTAACCATGAGGGGGGGATACTATATAATGTTGTTGGTGCTGTAACCATGAGGAGGGTCTGTAACCATGAGGAGGGGATACTATATAATGTTGTTGGGTCTGTAACCATGAGGAGGGTCTGTAACCATGAGGAGGGGATACTATATAATGTTGTTGGGTCTGTAACCATGAGGAAGGGATACTATATAATGTTGTTGGGTCTGTAACCATGAGGAGGGGATACTATATAATGTTGTTGGGTCTGTAACCATGAGGAGGGTCTGTAACCATGAGGAGGGGATACTATATAATGTTGTTGGGTCTGTAACCATGAGGAAGGGATACTATATAATGTTGTTGGGTCTGTAACCATGAGGAAGGGATACTATATAATGTTGTTGGATCTGTAACCATGAGGAGGGGATACTATATAATGTTGTAGGGTCTAACCATGAGGAGGGGATACTATATAATGTTGTTGGGTCTGTAACCATGAGGAGGGTCTGTAACCATGAGGAGGGGATACTATATAATGTTGTTGGGTCTGTAACCATGAGGAGGGGATACTATATAATGTTGTAGGGTCTGTAACCATGAGGAGGGGATACTATATAATGTTGTTGGGTCTGTAACCATGAGGAGGGGATACTATATAATGTTGTTGGGTCTGTAACCATGAGGAAGGGATACTATATAATGTTGTTGGGTCTGTAACCATGAGGAAGGGATACTATATAATGTTGTTGGGTCTGTAACGATGAGGAGGGGATACTATATAATGTTGTTGGGTCTGTAACCATGAGGAAGGGATACTATATAATGTTGTTGGGGCTGTAACCACGAGGAAGGGATACTATATAATGTTGTTGGGTCTGTAACCATGAGGAAGGGATACTATATAATGTTGTTGGGTCTGTAACCATGAAGAGGGGATACTATATAATGTTGTTGGGTCTGTAACCATGAGGAGGGGATACTATATAATGTTGTTGGGTCTGTAACCATGAGGAGGGTCTGTAACCATGAGGAGGGGATACTATATAATGTTGTTGGGTCTGTAACGATGAGGAGGGGATACTATATAATGTTGTTGGGTCTGTAACCATGAGGAGGGTCTGTAACCATGAGGAGGGGATACTATATAATGTTGTTGGGTCTGTAACCATGAGGAAGGGATACTATATAATGTTGTTGGGTCTGTAACCATGAGGAGGGGATACTATATAATGTTGTTGGGTCTGTAACCATGAGGAGGGGATACTATATAATGTTGTTGGGTCTGTAACGATGAGGAGGGGATACTATATAATGTTGTTGGGTCTGTAACCATGAGGAGGGGATACTATATAATGTTGTAGGGTCTAACCATGAGGAGGGGATACTATATAATGTTGTTGGGTCTGTAACCATGAGGAGGGTCTGTAACCATGAGGAGGGGATACTATATAATGTTGTTGGGTCTGTAACCATGAGGAGGGGATACTATATAATGTTGTAGGGTCTGTAACCATGAGGAGGGGATACTATATAATGTTGTTGGGTCTGTAACCATGAGGAGGGTCTGTAACCATGAGGAGGGGATACTATATAATGTTGTTGGGTCTGTAACCATGAGGAGGGGATACTATATAATGTTGTTGGGTCTGTAACCATGAGGAAGGGATACTATATAATGTTGTTGGGTCTGTAACCATGAGGAAGGGATACTATATAATGTTGTTGGGTCTGTAACGATGAGGAGGGGATACTATATAATGTTGTTGGGTCTGTAACCATGAGGAAGGGATACTATATAATGTTGTTGGGGCTGTAACCACGAGGAAGGGATACTATATAATGTTGTTGGGTCTGTAACCATGAGGAGGGGATACTATATAATGTTGTAGGGTCTGTAACCATGAGGAGGGGATACTATATAATGTTGTTGGGTCTGTAACCATGAAGAGGGGATACTATATAATGTTGTTGGGTCTGTAACCATGAGGAGGGGATACTATATAATGTTGTTGGGTCTGTAACCATGAGGAGGGTCTGTAACCATGAGGAGGGGATACTATATAATGTTGTTGGGTCTGTAACGATGAGGAGGGGATACTATATAATGTTGTTGGGTCTGTAACCATGAGGGGATTCTATATAATGTTGTTGGGTCTGTAACCATGAGGAGGGGATACTATATAATGTTGTTGGGTCTGTAACCATGAGGGGATTCTATATAATGTTGTTGGGTCTGTAACCATGAGGAGGGTCTGTAACCATGAGGAGAGGATACTATATAATGTTGTTGTGTCTGTAACCATGAGGAAGGGATACTATATAATGTTGTTGGGTCTGTAACCATGAGGAAGGAATACTATATAATGTTGTTGGGTCTGTAACCATGAGGAAGGGATACTATATAATGTTGTTGGGTCTGTAACCATGAGGAGGGGATACTATATAATGTTGTTGGGTCTGTAACCATGAGGAGGGGATACTATATAATGTTGTTGGGTCTGTAACCATGAGGAGGGGATACTATATAATGTTGTTGGGTCTGTAACCATGAGGAAGGGATACTATATAATGTTGTTGGGTCTGTAACCATGAGGAAGGGATACTATATAATGTTGTTGGGTCTGTAACCATGAGGAAGGAATACTATATAATGTTGTTGGGTCTGTAACCATGTTTGCTAGTGACAGACTCTTCCCATTCAAATTTGAGTTTAACAAAAAAGTTCATTAATAGACCCATGTAATTCCAGTTGATATTGCGAGGGTGGTTTTGTTTGCTCAATGTGCTGCCTGAGTCGGTGTATTGTCTATAAAAGTGGATCCTCGTGATTGTATTTTTACTTCCTTTTTAGAGCACAAAGGCCTAATAAAATGTTGTGTAGTGGCTTTGCTGGTATGCATCTAAAAAAAAATTGGTTGAGTTCTCCCATCACCAGTGGCAATTTTAGCATGCAAATATTGGTGGGGTGGAGAGAGAGAGAGCAAGAGAGGGAGAGAGAAGGTTAGATAAATTAGTGTACAGTAACTGGGAATGTGAGTGTGTGAGGAGACAACGAGCAGAGAAAGAACGGAGAACGAGAAAGAGAGAGAGTAAAAGAGTGACAGCGAGAGAGACGTGTGAGAGAAGACTAGACACCGGCGTTGAAAGACAGAGAGAGAAGACTAGATAGCTGGGCGTTGAAAGAGAGAGAGAAGACTAGATAGCTGGGCATTGAAAAAGAGAGAGAAGACTAGATAGCTGGGTGTTGAAAGAGAGCGAGAGAGAAGACTAGATAGCTGGGTGTTGAAAGAGAGAGAGAGAGAAGACTAGATAGCTGGGTGTTGAAAGAGAGAGAGAGAGAGAGAAGACTAGATAGCTGGGTGTTGAAAGAGAGAGAGAGAGAGAGAGAGAGAGAGAGAGAGAGAGAGAGAGAGAGAGAGAGAGAGAGAGAGAGAGAGAGAGAGAGAGAAGACTGGATAGCTTGCCGTTGAAAGAGAGAGAAGACTAGATAGCTTGCCGTTGAAAGAGAGAGAGAAAAGACTAGATAGCTGGGTGTTGAAAGAGAGAGAGAGAGAAGACCAGATAACTGGGTGTTGAAAGACGTATGAAGCCTTCAGCCAAAAGCAGAACGCATAGCCTCTCACTGGGTCAATACTGAGTCGATCACACTCCGGGCCTAGGGTGTCCCATCCAACTGACCTAGATGGCTGTGTGTGTGTGTGGCGCAATCAATTATGAAGAGGAGACCCCCTCCCTCTCTGTTAGCCTACCAAGAACCACCCTGTTTGTGGTGTGATCTATCTGTTTCTCTATGGTTACGCTCGGGGGCACACGGAGAGAGGGAAGGGGTGGGGGGGGATTGTAGGGGAGGGAGAGAGCACACAAACCTATACGTTGGGAGGCGGGGAGATAGCCACCGAGTAACATGAGGGGCAAAATCTTTACATGACGAAAGTTAAATACAAATCTCAATAAAGAACGATGAGTCGAACAGTGTTGGAATGACTATGTTATATTTGAGTCATTTAGCAACTACCTACAGTAGTGAGTGCATACATGTTCATACTTCTTTCCTACTGGTCCCACGTGGGAATCGAACCCACAACCCTGGTGTTGCAAGTACCATGCTCTACTAACTGAGCTACACGGGACCAAGAAACGAGAGCACGGGGCTTGATAAAGGCGATTTAGGCGACTATCGCAGTGCCTGTAAATGTTTTCAGCAGCCATGAAGCTCGATAGAAAGCAGAGTGGCTTTGGATGGGCTCTAACAGCCTGGTTATTAAAATCAATAACAGTAATAACTGCAATCAGTCTGTTAACACCAGAACCGCTGGGCCTTTCAGCCTATAGGTACCGCTAGAGAAAGTTGAGAATGTTGCCGGGTGTCCTCAAAGCTTGATAAATAACGCATTTGCAATTGTAAAGGATGAATTGCATGAAACATTTATGGATTTACACTACATGACCAAAAGAATGTGGACACCAGCTGAACGAATATCTCATTCCAAAATCATGGGTATTAATATGGAGTTGGTCACCACTTTACTACTAGCTCTTCTGGGAAGGCTTTCCACTAGATGTTGGAACATTGCTGAGAGGACTTGCTTCCGGGCACTGATGTTGGGCGATTCGGCTTTCAAATTCATCCCAAAGGTGTTCGATTGGGTTGAAGTCAGGGCTCTGTGCAGGCCAGTCAAGTTCTTCCATACCGATCTCGACAAACCATTTCTGTATGGACCACACTTTGTGCACGGGGTCTTTGTCATGCTGAAACAGGCAAGGGCCTTCCCCAAACTGTTGCTACAAAGTTGGAAACACAGAATCATCTAGAATGTCATTGTATGCTGGAACATTAAGAATTCCCTTCACTGGAAACTAAGGGTACCAGCCCAAACTATGAAAAACAGCCCCAGACCATTATTCCTCCTCCAACATTTACAGTTGGCACAATTCATTCGGGCAGGTAGAGTTCTCCTGGCATCCCCCAAATCCAGATTCATCTGTTGAACTGCCAGATGGTGGAGGGTGATTCATCACTCCAGAAAACACATTTCCACTGCTCCAATGGCGGCGAGCCTTACACCACTCCAGCCGGTGCTTGGCATTGAAGATGGTGATCTTAGGCTTGTGTGCAGCTGCTCAGCCATGGAAACCCATTTCATGAAGCTGCCAACGAACAGTTATTGCTCATGTTGCTTTCAGAGGCAGTTTGGAACTCTGTAGTGAGTGTTTTAAACGAAAAACAGAGGATTTTACGTGTTACGCACTTCACCACCCGGCGGTCCCATTCTGTGAGCTTGTGAGGCCTACCACGTCGCGGCTGAGCCGTTGTTTCCACAATAACAACACAGTTGACCGGGGCAGCTCTATCAGGGCAGAAATTTTACAAACTGACTTGTTGGAAAGGTGGCATCTTATGACAGTTGGAAGTCCCTGAGATCTTCAGTAAGGCCATTCTAATGCCAATGTTTAATATTGAGATTGCATGGCTGTGTGCTCAATCTGATACACCAGTCAGTAACGGTTGTGACTGAAATAGCCGAATCCACTACTTTGAAGGGGTGTCCACATACGTTTGTATGTATAGTATATATCCATGTAAAAATATAACGATAGTTTTTCGTTTAGATAGAAGCAGGGAAATGTTTTCGATAATAAAAACAAATGGTGAAGTGAAATGTGTTGTATTACAGAGTCAGCCATAGTAGTATGGTGCCTCGAACAAATTAGGGGTAAGTGCCTTGCTCAAGGGCACATTGACAGATTCTTTAAGGCCCTACTGAAAAACGTATAGCCTATTTTCATTTCCCTTACAATAAAAACGTTACAGTGTAATACATGTGGTCAACTGAAGTTATTTGTAGATCTAGTTAGTAATAGAGTTATAGTAAGTAATCCAGTCGTTACAGCTACCTTTGACAAAGTAGGACAGAACCATCCAAGTTAAAAGGTGAACGTGACACTGGGTCCATGCATATCAAGCTGGCTAATATCACATATGGTGGCCACAAACATTCCTAGTGGAGCTGCAGGAAGTGGGAGCTGTGTGGGTAAACACATGTTAAAATGTCATTATCACAATGTTATAGAATGGAGAAAGAAATGACACTATGGATCTGAAACACCACACAAGTCATAGTGATTGTATAGGAACAACTATACAGGTACGCGCGCACACACACACAATTTTTCTCTTTAGTTTAGTGTGAGGTAGTCCACGCTATCCAAAACAGTGCCTTGAAGGGTAGCCTCTGTGGGAGCGGTTAAGCCACATTGAACACACTTAGGGTCAGGAAAACGATTGGAGAGGGAATTAAGCCACATGACTCCCCAATGTGATACACAAACACACCTAGTACCAACCAACCTAGTAGCATAAAACTACACAGCCATTCCCTGGCTGTCTCTGGGCCGAGGCTATCTGCCAACGGGAGAATGAGAAAATCAAATACTGTGTTTTTTTCCCTCTTTCAATAGCTCTCCCGAAAGGAAGATGGCGGACATCTTGTGTATGTCTTCTTTTCAGTTCACAACGAAAACTGTCTGAGCCAAGAAGCTGAAATAAACTAAATTGTTTAATGTGCCACTACTCACCCCACTGTTTATAAAAATAAGTGCAGTCATTTGGTCATAAATTGAAGTTACAGGTTGCACCTTTAAAGTAACTGTCCAGTATTTCCAGATTTCTATGAAATATGACCTATAAGTCATTACATTATCAGTGAAATAGTTCTCTTTCCAAGTTGTTTAGAAGTATGTAAAAAAGCAGCTTTTCTGTATTGGAATAGTGTGGGCGTACACTGGTCATTAAAGATATTCATGCGAGTGATGACAAACTGTTTGAGATAGTCTGAGGTGGTGTTTTTGAAGTGGGTTTTTTATCCAATGCATGATTTTGCCACAAATACGAGTATAGGATGACGTTATTTGGGTATGTTAACATAACTTTTAAAAGTGAGATTTGGACAGTTACTTTAAGGGGTGAAAACAAGTTCTAGCAGACAGTTAGTGGTTTTCCCTTTTAGGGTGATAGAAAATGCACTTCACAGCCACATGGATGGTGAACTGGAAGGAAGTTCATTAGGATCATTAAAGAAGCCTTTGGGAGGGAACAGGAAATTGGATAGACCCCAGAAAGAGTGGAGTCCAGAGAGAGAGAGAGAGAGAGAGAGAGAGTAAGAGAAATAGTGTGTTGATAGCATTAATCACATTTTAAGTCCAGTGCTAAGGCCAAGGACTATTCTCACTCTGAACTTGATTGGATTCTCAGCACCATTAAAAAAAGGTTGGCGAGAAGAAGTGGAGAATCATGGATATTGCTGAGAGAGTCGCTGCAAAAATAAAGCCACAAAGCCAAAAAAGTCAAGACAAAATTTGTGAGAGTTCAGCGGAAGACAGTCAATCTTTCCTAAACCAACACAAACACCTAATATAATATGATTAAGGCTTTTCCGCAGCCAGGACTTTGCTGGGATACATTTCCCCAATGGATGGGTTTCCTTTCCCTCCAAAACCACCACAAAGGGTGTCAAAACAACCCCCCCACCCCAAAAAAGGAGGAAGGTGAGGGAGGGGAAAAACAGCCGTAGCACCTGAAGGATGACATATCTGGCATGGCAGTGCTGTTTGACTGAACTCTGGAGAAACAGTGGTGCTGCGACGAGAGGTGAAGGCAATCAGGATGAGCCCATCATCATTTGTCTGGACCCCGTTCTCCCCGTGACAACGCTAGAACGCCAACGACAATCAAAAGGCCTTTTCTGTCCTCCGGCCTGACAGACGGAGAGAGCGAGGGTGAAGAAGAAAATAAGAAAAGAGGGGGAGAGTGTAGGAGGAAAAAAAAAAACATTTTTCAGCGTGCCCTTTTGTCCGTTTCAAACGGTTGTCAGAGAAACAGGAGTAGAGCGCTGCCTGTTGCGAGGGCTGGTTGGTGAAGGAGCGTGTCACTGGAGATGGGGGTGGGGCCAGAGACTAGTGAGGGGAGAGCTTCTCTATCCCATTTATCTGCCCTAAACAATGCTGCAAATACAATACATAAACACACCGCAAGGGTCAAAATAAATAACTAGAAAACCCCATTTATATAACAATGGTTGTACAGGGACTCAAGAGTGAAAAGATGAAGAAAAAACATGGATAAATCCCAAATGGGTGCATCATGAATGCACCAATAACATCTCTATTGCTGTAATTAAGGTGCATAATTCCTACCTCCTCCCTTGTACAACACAACATTCTCCGTCCCAACTCTACAACCCAGCTAGCCTACAAGTGAACTTTTCACCCCACCAGTCAACAGCCAAATCACCAAATCAGACTGGTCCCCCTTGATCCAATCAGAGCACTCTGATTTGGAAGCCAGTCGGCCGTGGAGACAACAGCCAATCAACAAATGAGATGAGGCCCCTCTGATCCAATCACACACACACAAACACACATCCATGTCGCGAGGTAAACTAAGCTCACCAGGCTCACACAGTCCCAGCCTACAGTCTGGAGTCAGACAGTCGTGTGGGCCTTCCCACAGTAATGGTAGGGAGGTCAAATACTACTTCCACTGCTGTTTTTAAAGGGGCCTGGACGTTTGAGACACGAAGCTCACGACAACAGCAGCACTGTGCTACTGTAATCTAATCACCAGCGGAGAGTGTGGCGTTTCCCAAATGGGATTACAGCCTTCCGTCTCTCGATGCCCGCGAACCAGCCAGGAACACCTCGTCGCGCGTGTACCCAAGAACGGTTATCCGAAGTGGGGGTGGGATGAAATGCGAGGGGGGTGGGAGCGGTGCTTGGAGCCTCTCTGGGCGCCTGGCTAGGAGTGATTAGCTCTAGTCAGGGAGCTTCAGAGGAGAGAGTGTGTGGAACAGAGAAGGAGCTTTCTATCAGCTCAAACATGGCCGCCTAGCGTGTGGCTTTAGCCTTGAGCTGACATTCCCGAGGTAGTGACGAAAAGGTCTGAAGCAGCAAGAGCTAGCGGCTAGCTTATTGCTGAAGTGTTTCTCCTTTGGATGAACATGCAAGACACTAATGCTATCGCCGTACGGCACAGCATGTATCGTGCTAACATTGTTCTTGGCATTGGACACATACAGTGCCTTGCGAAAGTATTCGGCCCTCTTGAACTTTGCAACCTTTTGCCACATTTCAGGCTTCAAACATAAAGATATAAAACTGTATTTTTTTGTGAAGAATCAACAACAAGTGGGACACAATCATGAAGTGGAACGACATTTATTGGATATTTCAAACTTTTTTAACAAATCAAAAACTGAAAAATTGGGCGTGCAAAATTATTCAGCCCCCTTAAGTTAATACTTTGTAGTGCCACCTTTTGCTGCGATTACAGCTGTAAGTCGCTTGGGGTATGTCTCTATCAGTTTTGCACATCGAGAGACTGAATTTTTTTCCCAATCCTCCTTGCAAAACAGCTCGAGCTCAGTGAGGTTGGATGGAGAGCATTTGTGAACAGCAGTTTTCAGTTCTTTCCACAGATTCTCGATTGGATTCAGGTCTGGACTTTGACTTGGCCATTCTAACACCTGGATATGTTTATTTTTGAACCATTCCATTGGAGATTTTGCTTTATGTTTTGGATCATTGTCTTGTTGGAAGACAAATCTCTGTCCCAGTCTCAGGTCTTTTGCAGACTCCATCAGGTTTTCTTCCAGAATGGTCCTGTATTTGGCTCCATCCATCTTCCCATCAATTTTAACCATCTTCCCTGTCCCTGCTGAAGAAAAGCAGGCCCAAACCATGATGCTGCCACCACGTTTGACAGTGGGGATGGTGTGTTCAGCTGTGTTGCTTTTACGCCAAACATAACGTTTTGCATTGTTGCCAAAAAAGTTCAATTTTGGTTTCATCTGACCAGAGCACCTTCTTCCACATGTTTGGTGTGTCTCCCAGGTGGCTTGTGGCAAACTTTAAACGACACTTTATGGATATATTTAAGAAATGGCTTTCTTCTTGCCACTCTTCCATAAAGGCCAGATTTGTGCAATATACGACTGATTGTTGTCCTATGGATAGAGTCTCCCACCTCAGCTGTAGATCTCTGCAGTTCATCCAGAGTGATCATGGGCCTCTTGGCTGCATCTCTGATCAGTCTTCTCCTTGTATGAGCTGAAAGTTTAGAGGGACGGCCAGGTCTTGGTAGATTTGCAGTGGTCTGATACTCCTTCCATTTCAATATTATCGCTTGCACAGTGCTCCTTGGGATGTTTAAAGCTTGGGAAATCTTTTTGTATCCAAATCCGGCTTTAAACTTCTTCACAACAGTATCTCGGACCTGCCTTGTGTGTTCCTTGTTCTAAATGATCCTCTCTGCGCTTTTAACGGACCTCTGATACTATCACAGTGCAGGTGCATTTATACGGAGACTTGATTACACACAGGTGGATTGTATTTATCATCATTAGTCATTTAGGTCAACATTGGATCATTCAGAGATCCTCACTGAACTTCTGGAGAGAGTTTGCTGCACTGAAAGTAAAGGGGCTGAATAATTTTGCACGCCCAATTTTTCAGTTTTTGATTTGTTAAAGTTTGAAATATCCAATAAATGTCGTTCCACTTCATGATTGTGTCCCACTTGTTGTTGATTCTTCACAAACAAATACAGTTTTATATCTTTATGTTTGAAGCCTGAAATGTGGCAAAAGGTCGCAAAGTTCAAGGGGGCCGAATACTTTCGCAAGGCACTGTAGCTAGCAACACCGTGCTAAAATCTCTAAAGATAGCAAAACTGCTCTAGCACGCCGCTATCCAAAACAAACCCCTTTTAGCTGCCAACACAATCCTTCTTTCCACTTTCCTCCACTTCCTCCCAGTATTACTGTCCCTTATCTGCCTCCATCACCCTGGGTCGGTTAACATTTCTGCGGTAAACCATAAAATAAAAGTATTTTCAATGTGACACCATCCTTCTGCTCGTCTTTGTTGCTAGCAGTGCTCCTCTGCTCTCTGTGGTCAGGGGGGAAGAAGTGATTGACTGGAGTGTAAAAAACCAGGCCTGGCCTCAGAACAGGCACCATAATGAGGAGACAAGGGAGAGAGCGAGAGAGAGGAGGAGTAGTGAGGGATAACGGGAGGAGAGCGATGAAGGAAGAGTTTTCTTTTGTCTCTCCTCTTCCCCTCCTTCCTCCCCCAGAAGACTGCAGGATAAACAGATGCTGCTAATCAGGCTGCCTGGGTAAAGACATGCTCTGACTGGAGAATCAGGAAGGAGGGAAGGAAAGAGGGGAAGGGGAGAGTGAGAAGAGAGAGGCAATGTTAACATATGTTTCCCATGCCAATAAAGCCCCTTGAATTTAATTGAGAGGAAGAGACCCAGTTGAGACATGGAGAGAGAGAACGACAGCAAGACAGCAACACACACACACACCTGCTCCTCCACTCCAAGAAAGGAGCTAGCGAACATTCCCTCCTCGTCGTCGCCAGTCAAAAGGTTGCACGTTCATCAAATCAGTGGCGTCACTGTGGGCCTGCTTAACCTGCCTGCCGCTTCTGGATTACATGTAATGCATTAGAATAAAAAGAGTGTAGTACAGTATTAACACACAGTGATGGCTGAGGGGGAGAGCTGAGAGGGGAGACCTGAGGGGGGAGAACTGAGGGGGAGACCTGAGGGGGAGAGCTGAGGGGGAAGACCTGAGGGGGAAGACCTGAGGGGGAGAGCTGAGAGGGGAGACCTGAGGGGGGAGACCTGAGGGGGAAGACCTGAGGGGGAGAGCTGAGGGGGGAGACCTGAGGGGGGAGACCTGAGGGGGGAGACCTGAGGGGGAAGACCTGAGGGGGAAGACCTGAGGGGGGAGACCTGAGGGGGGAGACCTGAGGGGGAAGACCTGAGGGGGAGAGCTGAGAGGGGAGACCTGAGGGGGGAGACCTGAGGGGGAAGACCTGAGGGGGAGAGCTGAGGGGGGAGACCTGAGGGGGGAGACCTGAGGGGGGAGACCTGAGGGGGGAGAGCTGAGGGGGGAGAGCTGAGGGGGGAGACCTGAGGGGGAGACCTGAGGGGGGAGAGCTGAGGGGGGAGACCTGAGGGGGAGAGCTGAGGGGGGAGACCTGAGGGGGAGAGCTGAGGGGGGAGACCTGAGGGGGAGAGCTGAGGGGGGAGACCTGAGGGGGAGAGCTGAGGGGGGAGAGCTGAGGGGGAGAGCTGAGGGGGGAGAGCTGAGGGGGGAGACCTGAGGGGGGAGACCTGAGGGGGGAGACCTGAGGGGGAGAGCTGAGGGGGGAGACCTGAGGGGGAGACCTGAGGGGGGAGACCTGAGGGGGGAGACCTGAGAGGGGAGACCTGAGGGGGAAGACCTGAGGGGGGAGACCTGAGGGGGGAGAGCTGAGAGGGGAGAGCTGAGAGGGGAGAGCTGAGAGGGGAGAGCTGAGAGGGGAGAGCTGAGGGGGAGAGCTGAGGGGGAGAGCTGAGAGGGGAGACCTGAGAGGGGAGACCTGAGAGGGGAGAGCTGAGAGGGGAGAGCTGAGGGGGAGAGCTGAGGGGGGAGACCTGAGGGGGAGAGCTGAGGGGGGAGAGCAAAAGCGAGGGGGGTCGAGGGGTGTGGTTAGTCAGAGTGAGGTTAATTGACGGGCCGTGTCACCGCTCGCTGACTAAGCTCCGTTGCGTAACACTGTTAGGATAACGGTACCAAGTGTTACGTAACGGCAGGTCTTGGACGCCCATGGGGGCTGCAGTTGCACACAGAGAGAGAGAGAGAGAGAGACCCAAACACACGAGAAAGCAAAGACCCCCTTAAAGGGCCCAGAGCAGTTAAAATAGAGTTTTCCTGATGAAAGCTGATTTTCCAGCTGATGAAAGTGACACTGTTCAAGTATGAAACAATTTGATCAGTGTTATTTCCTGATAGTTGCTGGATGAAAATACAATTTACACAACAGGTTTGCATGGTTATGAGTTTAGGCTTTCCATGGTGACATTACCATGTGGTAAATTGGATAATAGACCAAAAACAGAGTTCTAAACATAGTTTTCCCCTCCCCACTCAGACCACTCCCAGAAAATCATAGCAAAGTTCTTGCTTGAGAAATACTGTTTTCCTAAAAAGCCATTTTTGCCTATTTTAATAGAAGTGTATTACAGCAAGGTACTTAATTAGACAAATTATTTGATATTGCTTTTAAAAAATGGCCTTTAAACAGTGCTGCCACTTCCCGGCCGCTAAAGTGCTTTAAACACACCTGGTGTTGTTAATGTACGACCATTTCAATTAGGAGGGAGAGTGCTCAAGCCAAACGAGCCAGCAGGACCAGGGACAAGTTGGGTTTAAAACAGCACGTTGCGAGGTTGGCTCGCAGCAATGCCCAGATTCAGCAACTGACATTAAGGAGGCCAACGCGACGATGCAGTGAAACACATTAAACTTAAACCACTCTCAGCAGACAAAGTAGAGCCCTGTAGCTAGGTATAATGAGGTTTGGATAAAAACCCTAATAAAACCTGAGAGCCGCATGCAGGCAAAAATGTTGGTTGGAGAATTGCATTCAGTTCATGCTTGAAAACTCTAGCCAAGTTGTTTTATAGATGAGCCAGATATGGCGCCGACATAGATGGCCGCCTGGCTTCATGTTCTTAGGAAACCACGCAGTATTTTGTTTCTTTATGTATTATTTCTTACACTGTTACCCCAGGAAATCTTAAGTCTTATTACATACAGCCGGGAAGAAGTATTGGATATAAGAGCAACATCAACTTACCAACATTACGACCAGGAATACGACTTTCCCGAAGCAGATCCTCTGTTTGGACCACCACCCAGGACAATGGTTCGGATCCAAGTAGGCGACCCAAAACAACAGCGCCGCAGAAGGAGCGGTCTTCTGGTCAGGCTCCGTAGACGGGCACATAGCTCAGCGTTCCCGAGTATACTACTCGCCAATGTCCAGTCTCTTGACAACAAGGTTGACAAAATTCGAGCAAGGGTTGCCTTCCAGAGACATCAGAGATTGTAACATTCTGGCTCACTCGGGATACGTTATGAGTCGGTACAGCCACCCGGTTTCTTCACGCATCGCACCGACAGAAACAAGCATCTCTTACAATCAAATGCCGACCGCATTATCTAACAAATCAATCAATCATCAAGTTTGCAGACGACACTACAGTGATAGGCTTGATTACCAACAACGACGAGACGGCCTACAGGGAGGAGGTGAGGGCCCTCGGAGTGTGGGGTCAGGAAAATAACGTCACACTCAACGTCAACAAAACAAAGGAGATGATTGTGGACTTCAGGAAACAGCAGAGGGAGATCCCCCTATCCACGGGACAGTAGTGGAGAAGGTGGAAAGTTTTAACCTCTCTGGGATATGTGGGACGGTAGCGTCCCACTTGGCCAAAAGCCAGAGAAAATGCAGAGCACCAAATTAAAATAAATTACTATAAAAATCAAACTTTCATGAAATCACACATGTAAGATACCAAATTAAAGCTACACGTGTTGTGAATCCAGCCAACATGTCAGATTTCAAAAAAGCTTTTCGGCAAAAGCAAATGATGCAAATGATAGCGCCTCCGTAAACAAAAGAGAGAAAACATATTTCAACCCTGCAGGCGCAACACAAAACACAGAAATAAAAATATAAATCATGCCTTACCTTTGACGAGCTTCTTCTGTTGGCACTCCAATATGTCCCATAAACATGACAAATGGTCCTTTTGTTCGATTAATTCCGTCCATATATATCCAAAATGTCAATTTATTTGGCGCGTTTGATCCAGAAAAACTCCGGTTCCAACTTGCGCAACGTGACTACAAAATATCTCAAAAGATACCTGTAAACTTTGCCAAAACATTTCAAATTACTTTTGTTATACAACTCTAGGTATTTTACAAAGTAAATAATCAATAAAATTGATGACGGGATGATCTGTGTTCAATACAGGAAGAAAAACTGACGCTAGCTTTCTGGTCATGCGCCTCTATCAAGCAGTACACATGAAGTGACCCCTCGTTCAAGATGGCAGTACTTCTTCATTACACAAAGGAATAACCTCAACCAATTTCTAAAGACTGGTGACATCCAGTGGAAGCGGTAGGAACTGCAAGCAAGTCCCTTAGAAATCTGGATTCCCATGATGACATGATTCAAACAGTTTTAGAAACTTCAGAGTGTTTTCTATCCAAATCATCAAATAATAATCATATCTTATCTTCTGGGGATGAGTAGCAGGCAGTTGAATTTGGGCATGCTTTTCATCCAAAATTCCAAATGCTGCCCCCTATCCTAGAGAAGTTTTAAGTTCCTCGGCGTACACATCACGGACAAACAAATGGTCCACCCACACAGACAGCGTGGTGAAGGCGCAGCAGCGCCTCTTCAACCTCAGGGGGCTGAAGAAATTTGGCTTGTCACCAAAAACACTCAAACTTTTACAGATGCACAATCGAGAGCATCCTGGGGGCAAACTACCTGCCCTCCAGGACACCTACACCACCCGATGTCACAGGAAGGCCATAAAGAACATCAAGGACAACAACCACCCGAGCCACTGCCTTTTCGCCCCGCTATCATCCAGTACAGGTACAGGTGCATCAAAACTGGGGCTGAGAGACGAAAAACAGCTTCTATCTCAAGGCCATCAGACTGTTAAACAACCATCACTAACATTGAGGGGCTGCTACCAACATACTGACTCAAATCTCTAGCCACTTAATTATTAAAAACTGGATGTAATAAATGTATCACTAGCCACTTTAAAACAATGCCCCTTTATATAATGTTTACATACCCTACATTACTCATCTCATATGTATATACTGTACTCTATACCATCTACTGCATCTTGCCTATGCCGTTCGGCCATCGCTCATCCATATATTTACATATTCTTATTAATTCCTTTACACTTGTGTGTATCAGGTAGTTGTGAAATTGTTAGATTACTTGCATTAACATCTGCTAACAATGTGTATGTGACCAATAAAATTCCATTTGCTTTTAAGTGGAGTCCAGTGAAACCGCATCCACCCTAACTAAGGTGCAGATTTTCCTCGGCCTGGAAGATTCACGTCGTCACCTCCATCCCATTTAAATGAACAGTGTAATGACAAAGTACGATACACCCATCAAATGGTGCCTAGTCTATGGCTTAGGTCTAGACACTGGAGTCAGCAATGCAGTCTCCATCCAGACAAGGCAATGCGCTGTGAATACATATTCAAATAGCCAGGGTTCTCCATTCACCCACGTTGGATTAACAAGGGAAGAGTCCAAAAGGGGGGGTAAGGCAGCATCAACTCAAAAAGAAAATCAATTTCATTGCAAATCCAGACAAGCTCTCATCTGCTTTGGCATTTACACAGAGACACACAATCCATAATGCAGAATGATAAAAGGCTATGGTTCTGATTATAATAAAGTGTTCGTTTGGTTCTGACAGGTTAAGTGCTGTGGTTGAGGGGTCCCGTTGGGCTCCTGGCTGTCTGTCTCAGCCCCCTAGTACTATCATTACTGTTCCTGCCACTCTCTGAGATTCACAGATTGTCTTGTGATGCACCACAGAGGGAGAAGGGTGTGTGTGTGGGTGGAACTAAACCTCCAGAGTCCGACAGGGAGCACAGCAAGAGGGTCTCAATCATTGTAAAAGGTCATGTGGCGGTGTGTGTATGTATGCGTGTATAATTTGTGTGTATAGCGTTTGTGTGTGCATTGCTTTCTTGCGAGCACATGCGCAGATGTGTGTACTGATGACAGGAGTGGTGCAGTAGAGATCATAGCTGTCTCAATGAGAGTCGTACGGGCGTCAAGCCAGAAACAGAGGGAAGCAGCAACAATAAGCATCATCTCTGATCTCTACTACAGAAGAGACTCTTGAAAGGGAGTCAAATACTGAAGTGAAAAGAGTGGAGACAGGCAAAGTGCAGGTCAATAATGGGACACACCAGTGTAGCCTAGAGGGACTATTCTGCAAATGGTAGTCTTTCAGGGGGACATTGTAGGCACGGAGAGAGGGTGTGTGTGTGTGTGTGTGTGTGTGTGTGTGTGTGTGTGTGTGTGTGTGTGTGTGTGTGTGTGTGTGTGTGTGTGTGTGTGTGTGTGTTAAAGCATCCATAGAGGAAGTATTATTTACCTACAGCCAACAAGCTCCAAGCAACTGGGCACTGGTTTCCATGGTGACACATTAACACACAAACTGAAATAATGAGTTAGTCTAGTTTCAAAGAGTGATACAGACCTACACACACCAAATGTACTGTAGCGTTGCTTATTCAACTGCCCTCAGAAGAACGACTTGTGAGAAAAATGTAATTTCACAAAATGTCAAGGCGACCTAATAACGCTGTCTAACCTAAGCCAGGCTAATATCTTATCCAACACGTCGGTGTCTTTTATCATGACATTAACTTGATCCACTAATGTCTGTCAGACAAAGCAATAAAACAGCAGAGATGACGGTTTGTTTTAATATTATCGGAAACATACAGTGGGGATCATTCATATTCACTTCCCTCGGATTTCTTCATTTTATTGTGTTAAAAAGTGAGATTCAAATGAATTATCTACACAAAATACTCTAATGTCAAAGTGGAAGAACAAGTCAATGCATATTAGAAAGACCTTTGGCAGCGATTACAGCTGTAAGTTTTCTTGGGTAGGTCTCTAAAGCCTTGTTCTCACTGCAGGTCTTAATGCTCAAATCAGCTGTTGCTTTTCAAATCCGTTTTGGAATTACACGTGACCAAATGGGATTCGATGTGTTCATACAGCCGTCATTTGCTGACATGGCTAGGCAAGTTGTCATAGTAACGACGAGTGTGTGCAGAGTGGTGTAGTCTGACTGTTGGTGGTGCTCCTATCGGTCAGCAGTTATGTATCAAGCTACGGAGACAATGCCTGCCATGGACGTTTCCCAGTCGATTTGAATGTTCAAAATCAGTGTAAAATAAGGATGAGACGATCCTTGAAAACAAGTCTTTTTTGGCTACAGACAGCAGTCAAATAGCTAGCTAGGTAGCCGTTTGGCTTTCTAGCACAATCAATCACTTGTTTGTAAACAATTAACAAGCTGGTTAGCTTACACATGTCCATGTCAAACAGAAGTTAGCAAGCAACAAGATATGCCAGATAACAGTCTAAAAAACATTTCAGATAAAAAAATATATAATCAGATTTGACCATTCAGACACAGGCCACAGAGTCAATGTGGAGGCTATATACAGGGGGTACCGGTACAGAGTCAATGTGGAGGCTATATACAGGGGGTACCGGTACAGAGTCAATGTGGAGGCTATATACAGGGGGTACCGGTACAGAGTCAATGTGGAGGCTATATACAGGGGGTACCGGTACAGAGTCAATGTGGAGGCTATATACAGGGGGTACCGGTACAGAGTCAATGTGGAGGCTATATACAGGGGGTACCGGTACAGAGTCAATGTGGAGGCTATATACAGGGGGTACCGGTACAGAGTCAATGTGGAGGCTATATACAGGGGGTACCGGTACAGAGTCAATGTGGAGGCTATATACAGGGGGTACCGGTACAGAGTCAATGTGGAGGCTATATACAGGGGGTACCGGTACAGAGTCAATGTGGAGGCTATATACAGGGGGTAACGGTACAGAGTCAATGTGGAGGCTATATACAGGGGGTACCGGTACAGAGTCAATGTGGAGGCTATATACAGGGGGTACCGGTACAGAGTCAATGTGGAGGCTATATACAGGGGGTACCGGTACAGAGTCAATGTGGAGGCTATATACAGGGGGTACCGGTACAGAGTCAATGTGGAGGCTATATACAGGGGGTACCGGTACAGAGTCAATGTGTCAATGTTTTTGCCTGTAAGCAGGAATCAGGAGGATAGAGTTATGGTCAGATTTGCTGAATGGTGGGCGAGGGAGAGCTTTGTACGCGTCTCTGTGTGTGGAGTAATTGTGGTCTAAACCTTTTTTCTCTTTGCTTGCACATTTAACATGCTGATAGAAATTTGGTAAAACTCATTGAAGTTTCCCTGCATTGTCACCAGCTCTGGAAAAGTGCCACCTCTGGATGAGTGTTTTCCTGTTTGTTTATGGCGGAATACATATCATTTAGTGCCAACCTCGCTCTGTGGTGGTATGTAGACAGCAACGAAAAATACAGATGAAAACTCTCTAGGTAGATAGTGTGGTCTACAGCTTATCATGAGATACTCTACCTCATGCGAGCAAAACTTTGAGACTTCCCTTAGATATCGTGAACCAGCTGTTGTTTACATAAATACATAGGCCCCCGCACCGTGTCTTACCAGAGGCTGCTGTTCTCTTGCCGATAGTGTCTAACCCGCCAGCTGTATGTTCTTGATGTCGTCGTTCAGCCACGACTCAGTGAAACATAAGATACAGTTTTTAATGTTCCGTTGGTAGGATATAAGTGCTTTCAGTTCGTCCCATTTATTTTCCAGCGAATGAACGTTAGCTAACAGAACGGAGGGCAAGGGCAGATTACCCACTTGTCGCCTGATCCTTGCAAGGCACCCTGATCTTTTGCTTAAATCTCTGTTTCCTTCTCCAGCGAATCATGGGGATCGGGGCCTAGATGTCTGCAGTATATCCCCTGCGTCCGACTCATTGAAGAACTCCTCGTCCAATTTGAGGTGAATAATCCCAGTTCTGATGTCCAGAAGCTCTTTTCGGTCATAATAGACAGTATCAGCAACATTATGTATAAAACTAGTTACAATTTTTTTATTTATTTTTATATAATGACAGGTTAAGAGCCAATAAGACGACAGGTTAAGAGCCAATAAGACGGCAGCCCCCCCCCCCACCACGGCGCCATCACTGATGCAATGACTATATTTGAGTCAATATTGTTTTAATTTGTAAAAATTTGTAGAATTGTCTTGTCACTTTGACATAAAGTATTGTGTAGATCAATGACAACAAAATCACTTTCTAAATCCATTTCAATCCCACTTTGTAACGCAACAAAATGTGAAAAGATCTAAGGGGGATGAATATTTCTGATAGCAACTGTACATGGTAGATGATATTATGCAGTGTGCTTAACTCTCTCTGCCTATAGCTTCCCAGTAGCAGGGCAATAATATGCTGCAATTTCATGGAGTTTTCCTCTAAGGCCAACAAACCGTCTTACATAAAGCATTCAGCTGGGAGGCAGAGCGGCGTGTGTCTGTGAGAGAGAGAGCTGTGTGTGTATGCAAGCAAGAGAACAGTGTTTATGTGTGTGAGATAAGTCTGTGTCTATGTGCGCGGGAGAGAGGGACACGAGGTGACGTAGGGCCTGTCGTCAGCAGCTCTCTCTCTCCCATGTCCTGTCTGTTCCGGCGGTTGATACTCGGAACGGAATGAGAGAGAAAGGAACGGAATGAGAGAGAGAGAGAGATATGATGAGTAAGTAAGTGACAGAGGGAAAGAGAGAAAGAGAGAGCGAGTGAGTACATCCCGCGGGCATCGGCTGCCAGGGATGACCGGCACATGGCAGAGCACCATCTAGGACGAGGAGGAGAAAAAAAGGGAAGGAGGAAGGGGAATAGGAGGAGGAAGTGAAATGTCCTGCTTCTTCATACTAGACAGCACTCTTACCGCAGCAAAACCACAAAACTATCAAGTTGTTCTCCCATGATGAAGCAAGTGTGTTTTGATGGGGGACGGTGTGTGGTTTATTTACATACAATATTAAAGCGTCCTCTGCATCATACAACCATGGAAATGCATCTTTGGGCAGTGTGTGTGTGTGTACTGTGTGTGTGTGTGTGTGTGTGTGTGTGAGCAGTGTGTGTGTGTGTGCAGTGTGTGTGTGTGTGTGGGCAGTGTGTGTGTGTGGACAGTGTGTGTGTGTGGACAGTGTGTGTGTGGGCAGTGTGTGTGTGTGGGCAGTGTGTGTGTGGGCAGTGTGTACAGTGTGTGGGCAGTGTGTACAGTGTGTGGGCAGTGTGGGCAGTGTGTGGGCAGTGTGTGGGCATGTGTGTGTGTGGGCAGTGTGTGTGTGGGCAGTGTGTGTGTGGGCAGTGTGTGTGTGGGCAGTGTGTGTGTGTGTGGGCAGCGTGTGTGTGTGGGCAGCGTGTGTGTGTGGGCAGTGTGAGTGTGGGCAGTGTGAGTGTGGGCAGCGTGAGTGTGGGCAGCGTGAGTGTGGGCAGCGTGTGTGAGTGTGTACAGCGTGTGTGAGTGTGTACAACGTGTGTGTGGGCGGCGTGTGTGTGGGCGGCGTGTTTGTGGGCGGCGTGTTTGTGGGCGGCGTGTGTGTGGGCGGCGTGTGTGTGTGTGGGCAGAGTGTGTGTGGGCAGAGTGTGTGTGGGCAGAGTGTGTGTGGGCAGAGTGTGTGTCTATCCAGAGGAAAACCCATTGCTCCAGATGTGAGCCGGGAGAAACATAGGACAGATTGGGGCCATGCGTCAGACATGGATCGAGCCCATTCTGGGTAACACGCATGCACACGCACACACACACACACACCTAAAAGGCCAACTTATGAGGTAACTGATGGTTAGGGCATTAGATGTACACTATAGTTTGAGGAACTGGTGGTTAATGTAAAGTAGACCTCTCTCTCCTAGAAGTCCATTGACCTTGTCGTTCCACTGCATACAGTGCCTTCAGAAACAATTCACATCCATTGACTTTTGCACATTTTGCTGCATTACAGCCTGAATCTAAAATGGATTAAATTGAAATGGTGTGTTACTGGCCTACACACAATACCCCATAATGTGAACGTGGACTTATATTTTTAGATTATTATTTTACTTTGTGATTAAAAATTAAAAGCTTAAAATGTCTTGAGTCAGTCAGTATTTAACCCCTTTTTTATGGCAAGCCTAAGAAAGTTCAGGAGTAAAAATGTGATAAGTTGCATGGACTCTGTGTGCAATAATAGTGTTTAACATGGTATTTTAATGACTACCTCAGCTCTGTACCCCACACATACAATTAGCTATAAGGTCCCTCAGTCGAACAGTGAATTTCAAACACAGATTCAACCACAAAGACCAGGAAGGTTTTTCAATGCCATGCAAAGAAGGGCACCTATTTGTAGATGGGTAAAAAAAAAAAGCAGACATTAAATATCCCTTTGAGCATGGTGAAGTTATTAATTACACTTTGGATGGTGTATCAATACACCCAGTCACTAAAGATACAGCAGTCCTCCCTAACTCAGTTGCCGGAGAGAAAGGAAACCGCTCAAGTATTTTAACATGAGGCCAATGGTTACTTTAAAACAGTTTGAATTTAATGAATGTGATAGGAAAAACTGAGGATGGATCAACAACATTGTAGTTACTCCACAGTATAAACATGATTGACAGAGTGAAAAGAAGGAAGCCTGTAGAGAATGCAAATATTCCAAAACATAGCCTAAAACACAAGGCCAAATATACACTGGAGTTGCTTACCAAGACAACATTGAATGTTCCGAAGTGGCCTAGTTACAGTTTTGACATATCAGCTTGAAAATCTATGGCAAGACTTGAAAATTGCTGTCTATCAATGATCAACAACAAACTTGACAGAGCTTGAATCATTTTTTGGGTTATTATAAAAGCGCAAATATGTACAGTTGTGCAAAGCACTTAGAGATTCAGAAAAACTCAGTTGTAATCGGTGCCAAAGGTGATTCTAGCATGTATTGACTCGTGGGTGTGAATACTTATGTAAATGAGATATGCCTTTTTCATTTTCAATAAATGTGCAAATATTTCTAAAAACATGTTTTCACTTTGTAATTATGGGGTATTGTGTGTAGATGGGTTAGAATTTTAAAAACATATTTAAACCATTTTGAATTCAGGCTGTAACAACAAAATGTGGATTAAGTCGAGGGGTATGAATACTTTCTGAAGGCACTGTAGCATAGAACCCATCCAGGTCTAGGTTCATGGAAAATAAATGGGACTTAAAATGCCAATGCTAGGTTAGCTGACAAAGGAAAATGCAGAAACTCAACTGTAGGCTATACAAAGTAAATTTGCCCATCTTTCAAATTTTGCTAAATATAACTGAGGGAAGGTTCAAGACAATTGCAAGCAATGCTTTCCAACATACTAACAGCATACTGTGGGCCAAACTGTGCTGATATGACTAGTATAGTTACTGTATCTGTCAGGCAATGGAGGATTACACACACACACACACACACAGAGATAGAGAGCAGCCCAGCTACCGCCACACACAGTGTGTCCTCTCCTCTACAGTCATCTTTCTGGATCTCTCCGTTCCCGACAAGCCGGCCAGCCGTGCCCACTTTAATCCCTGTAAGCCCTGGTAAAAATGCTAACATATGAGAAGGGATTTGGAGAATAGGAGTTTTGGGGCTAAATCTATGTGCATTAGACCTATCTGTGTGTGCGTCTCGATCTCACAAGCCCAGTGAAACAGTCTGGAGGGACTCCCAAGGTCTCTGATCTCCAGGCCCTTTCCCATTCACACTTGTTTACTCCCTCTCTTTCCTCTTTATCTCTCCATTTCCCCCCTTGTTGCAGTAGTAGTACATCTCTGCAGTAATACATCTCTGCCAGGTCATCCATCAACAGTCTCTTTCCTGTCTACTTTTTCCTCAGCGCATGCTCCCTCCCGCTTTTTCACAACAGATTGTTGGAAGGAAGGAGTATTTTTAAGAACTCAATCAACGCCCATTTCTCCATCCCTGAGCTCTCAACACAAAGAGAGAGGCCCTGATAGAATGGCCAAACCTGTTATTGACTTCAACTTAGAAAGTGCTAGCCATTGCTTTTTTCCTTTCACTAGAGCTACTGGGCAGCCTGCCTGGCCGAGTCCAGTCAGCCCCACCTCTGGGGAAATCCCAAATTGCCTTGCTACAGAAAACACCTTTAAGAAAGGTCACAGGCCCTGGTTTAAGGGGATTTATTCCTCTTTTCCGTCTTTCTCCCCCTCTCTTTTGGACGTCATATTCCACTCCTTTGCCGATTGACTCGCCTTCTCCCTCTCCATTGCTGTTTCTTTTATTCCCGGTGCTGCAAAGCTGCTTGGCTGGTTGAGTGTTCTGTGGAGGACTCTTGGAGTAACATGTCTGTATGACAGGCATACGCACCAGATTAGACCCACTTAGATTGTTTGGACAAATCCTCAGGTTTTAAAAGGGGAGGAGAGGAATGGAGATGAAATTTTAGAGAAACTGACTGCAGTATGTTTGTACGAGGAGACTGGTTCAGATAGTCCATGCAGGACTGGGGGTGGGAGTGTCAGAATCAGAATTAGGAGAAGTACCAATAAATACACACACACAATAACCAGATACAGTGGGGCAAAAAAGTATTTAGTCAGCAACAAATTGTGCAAGTTCTCCCACTTAAAAAGATGAGGCCTGTAATTTTCATCATAGGTACACTTCAACTATGACAGACAAAATGAGAAAAAAAATCCAGAAAATCACATTGTAGGACTTTTAATGATTTTATTTGCAAATTATGGTGGAAAATAAGTATTTGGTCAATAACAAAAGTTTCTCATTACTTTGTTATATACCCTTTGTTGGCAATGACAGAGGTCAAACGTTTTCTGTAAGTCTTCACAAGGTTTTCACACACTGTTGCTGGTATTTTGGCCCATTCCTCCATGCAGATCTCCTCTAGAGCAGTGATATTTTGGGGCTGTTGCCGGGCAACACGGACTTTCAACTCCCTCCAAAGATTTTCTATGGGGTTGAGATCTGGAGACTGGCTAGGCCACTCCAGGACCTTGAAATGCTTCTTACGAAGCCACTCCTTCGTTGTCCGGGCGGTGTGTTTGGGATCATTGTCATGCTGAAAGACCCAGCCACGTTTCATCTTCAATGCCCTTGCTGATGGTAGGCTTTGTTACTTTGGTCCCAGCTCTCTGCAGGTCATTCACTAGGTCCCCCCGTGTGGTTCTGGGATTTTTGCTCACCGTTCTTGTGATCATTTTGACCCCACAGGGTGAGGTCGAGGGAGATTATCAGTGGTCTTGTATGTCTTCCATTTCCTAATAATTGCTCCCACAGTTGATTTCTTCAAACCAAGCTGCTTACCTATTGCAGATTCAGTCTTCCCAGCCTGGTGCAGGTCTACAATTTTGTTTCTGGTGTCCTTTGACAGCTCTTTGGTCTTACCCATAGTGGAGTTTGGAGTATGACTGTTTGAGGTTGTGGACAGGTGTCTTTTATACTGATAACAAGTTCAAACAGGTGCCATTAATACAGGTAACGAGTGGAGGACAGAGGAGCCTCTTAAAGAAGAAGTTACAGGTCTGTGAGAGCCTGAAATCTTTATTGTTTGTAGGTGACCAAATACTTATTTTCCACCATAATTTGCAAATAAATTCATAAAAAATCCTACAATGTGATTTTCTGGATATTTTTTTCTCATTTTGTCTGTCATAGTTGAAGTGTACCTATGATGAAAATTACAGGCCTCTATCATCTTTTTAAGTGGGAGAACTTGCACAATTGGTGGCTGACTAAATACTTTTTTGCCCCACTGTACGTCCACACACACTTATTAAAACTAAAATATTTCCCACCTACAGCACACACCTTTTTCCCTGAACAGAAACTCCCAACAAATCTAGCCCCCCCCCCCCCAAAAAAAAAACCGTAGAAGCAGGTGATTTCCCTCATCACCTTTGCGATATACCAACTAACAGTGCCTGACTGCGCATGCTCACACCTCTCTGCATTAGCCTGTATTACAGCATCTTATCACATTGTTCCCCCGCAGCCGTTTTGACTCATCTCCAGCCTAGTAGCCTGGGAACAGATTGTTCATTTGAATGGTAGCAGGGGCTTCAATCTGCCCGACGAGCTCCCAGTGTCTGAGGGCTACACTGAGCAGGAATACATTAAAGCGCCAAATGGCACCCTATTCCCTATTTAGTACACTACTTTTGACCAAAACCCCATGGTCCCTGGCTTCACTGGGTTCTCCATCTAGGCTAGCTACCTTCCTCACTGGCTGAAACTCTTTCCAGAGGTAATATCTGTGAAAGGTTCTGTATCTTCCTGCAGAAGGGATTTGTGACAGACAGGAACACACACACACACAGAGACAGGCTGTGGGCATTGAACTCAGTCTGACCATTGTTGATAGTCTGGCATATATCTGTGACGGATTTTTGGGGATGAAAGCTGTTCCCTTCTGTCCCGATCTAACCTGCCTCCCCTCCCCTCCTAATCCTCCCACATGGTTTCTGATGGAGTTTCCACGCTTACCCTGCCGTTTCATGGAAGACTGTGGTAAACAGGAGGTAAGTAGAGATGCCATTTTGGAGACAGAAGCTAGCATCTCATGACAGTGAGGCAAGGTACAAAGGTGTTAACACAATGTCACAACTGGATGTGTGGAAAAACCCTCCACATTAAAATGTTGACATAGCATGTATTTCAGTGGTCACGTTCAAAGAGTTCGCTAGGCAGAGACCATAAAACAGTTTGGACAGAATATTAGACTAACTCTTAGAGGCTTTCTTTAGCACGGTTGTGCTGCAATGGAGAATGTGCTCAGCTAGCCATCAAACTCAGAGAGAGAGAGACAGAGACATACAGGCAAGTTTAATTTTCACCAGCCCCTGAAAAGGACTAGGGGATTGGGAAAACAGGGAGATTGAGAGAGTAGGGCAGAGTACCCAGAGTAACCCCCCACCACCCACACGTCCTCTGCTCCCAAGCAGCTAAAAGTCAGGGAGATTTAAGGCCTCTCATGGTTGGGCATTAACATGTCTTTACCCAGGGAGCTGAGAATGGAGCCCTCTCTATTTACAGCCCGCTAGCCCGTCAGGTGGTTGGCAAGGCGACACAGTGAGGGATAATGCGCATGCCACGACGCTTCCGGAATCTTAATGGAGCCTCCTCGACCAATGACGTGGCTGGGATACACGGCGGGGGAATTTGCATATGGTAGAATGGGGGAGCAACAGGGGGTTGGCCCCACCCCCTTGGTACCGGATGCCAGGGAGAGCACTGGTTGGATGCGTTCCTAAATGTGACAGTGTGTGTGTGTGTGTGTGCCCCAGAACATTAACACAAACACTTTGGCTATTTACACCACTAAATATCTAAAAGGTCACACTATAAAAAACACAAGATTACTAAATCCAAACATTGTTAGGCTAAACTACACACAATTGACCTTCGAATCTCACGACCACAAACGCTATGCCTCAGATGTGCAATAAGCCATATAAAAAAGATATGATGATTCTCAAATCCCAAAATTGTATTTGGGTGACTTCTATAGTCTTTTCATTACATGTTTGTCTGCTAGGCTATTTAGAAGGCTTTTAACAGGCGATGATGATGATGATGAGGATGATCACTGGGTTGGCTACTTTAAGCCTGCTTTCTTCCACATCCAGCTGACATGAGGCTAGCTAATCCACTAGCTCTGGCGGGGCTACAAACTGGCCCCAAACATAATGAAGGTCATTAGTCTATAAACAATGGCTATTATGAGAGCTGCTAGGGGGATGAAAGGAGAGGGGGATTTTCACTAGGGGGAAGAAAGGAGAGAGAGAGGGGGGGAATGAAAGGAGAGAGGGGGGAATGAAAGGAGAGAGGGGGGAATGAAAGGAGAGAGAGGGGGACGAAAGGAGAGCGAGAGGGGGACGAAAGGAGAGCGAGAGGGGGACGAAAGGAGAGCGAGAGGGGGACGAAAGGAGAGCGAGAGGGGGACGAAAGGAGAGCGAGAGGGGGACGAAAGGAGAGAGAGAGGGGGACGAAAGGAGAGAGAGAGGGGGACGAAAGGAGAGAGAGGGGGACGAAAGCAGAGAGAGGGGAACGAAAGCAGAGAGAGGGGAACGAAAGCAGAGAGGGAAGATTGAGAGAGAAAGATAGAGATGAGGAGGAAGAGGGGAGAAAGAGGTAGAGATCAACACTGAGGAGGACAGAGATCAACAGGGTGAGAGAGGGAGAGAGACACAAAGAGGGGGGGTTGAAGTGTGGATTCACTTAGACTGAACCCTTAAGCCCCCAATAACATGTCACACATATACCACGTCTCACACTCCCACACCATCTGGGCAAATATTAGACCACGCACTAATACACTTAAGAAGGAGAGAAGAGTGTGAGAGAGACAAGAGACAGACAAGAGGCCACACAGGTTGAGTTGAGATTATCTATGGTGGGTTAAATTCACCTAATGTCATTTAACTGACAGCTTAACGTGATAAAATAAAACTCACATTGAACCCAACCCAGGTGGATTACAGAAGTCTAATCTAGAATATTTAATCTAGTTGCAATGTAGCATATGTCTGGGTGCGTGTACAGGTGTGTGTGTGAGTAAGTGAGTGAGTGAGTGATTCCATTGTATGCTGGACAACTGCCAGCTGTCACACTGTGTATGGTGTGTGTAAAGTGTGTAATGAGAATAATGATTAATGGTAAAATCCCTCACACGCGGTTTAAGCTCTCTCGCCAGGGTGGCGGCGGTCTTTGTGGGTGTAATCTCTCCCAGAATTAATTCCTGGAAATTGAAATGAAAAATGGGAAAAGAAGTGTCCGACCCCTGTCCTCTTCCCCAAGGTCAGTCAGTGTGTGTTCCCTCCTCTGAAAAATAATACTAAAACTAGCAGAGGATTGAAAACTGAAAGTCTGGAGAGAGTGAGAGAGAGAAGGGGACAAAGTTCCCAGCGGAGGGCTGGGCAGTGGGCTGGAGAAATGGTTAAACCCAGTTAACTGGGGATGAGGCTGAGCAGAACTGATGAGAGAGAGGACTGTGGTCTCCCTAGATACTGTAGAGGTGAAAGACACACACACACAAACACTATGAACACACACAGCTAATGCAAAAAGAAATGAGCACATACTAACTCAGAAAACACACACAGAGAAGCAGAGACGTCTTTCCCCAAGCACACACGCCTTTCAGGCTCAAAGGCGCTATAGCAGCCAGGTCACCCATGATACAAGTCAGTATCCCACGTCCATCCATGTCTGAGGATGTCGGGAGATGATGTAGAAACCAGCCACTAGGGGCAACTGTGAGGGCTGTTACCTTCAAGTTTGGTTTTGCTAGGGCATTGGGGACGGCAGATGGGAGTAAGCATCTGCCTCTGATTCCAAAGGTAATAAGATAGAATCCAACAATAGAAAGTTGCATTCGATATTTTTGCACAGATTTTTTCGGAGCAATTACTTCGTCAAAAGCAATTTGCCGGACAGAAAAAGGGGCAGTGATTTGAAACTTTTAGGTCCATTAGAATTTTAAAATAATTTCCATATAGTTTTGGACATTCAAGAGTGACCTGGACCTTAACCCAAAATAATACATTTCCCAATATTGTTAGTATATTTGCAACTCAAATCTCCCCTGGGCAGGATTGAATGGGCTCGTATGTTGCCCACCCCTGCTCTTTAGCCTACACTCTCAAACTAAACAGAACGCACACAAATCCTCATTTCTGGCGAGGGCTGTGCAATGACATAATATTCATTAGACCTATCATCCTGCTACTGTGTACAGTATATAATCAGATTAGCATTAGGGATATACGGCAGGACATATACTCATTGGTCCTCTCGCTCCCTCATCTCATATCTCACACAAACACACAGCTGACCTACATGCGACTGGTAGCATCCCAGACTCGCTGGCTGTAGCCCCAAGGCCTGGGTTCTGCACCACACACACAACGTCTACCCTTGAAATGCTAACTGACTGGCAGACCCACTGTGCCAAAAAGTGGGTCGCCTCGTGCCCACAAACCACGCCGGGCGGTCCAGGGCATTCGAGGCAGCAGCAGGCACGTTAGGGCTAGCGGGCATGAGAGGGTGGCATGGTGGTGGTCAGGCAGTTAAGTCTTTCAACGTTAGAAGCCGTCAGGGGCCGACCACAACTCAACCAGGCTCCCTTCTGCCATTATGGATCACCGTAACGTCATATGACCACCAGCACTGCTTGGCCAGTGCTTTAGCACAACCAGAAATATATCAACATTATTTACGGGGGGGGGGGGGGGGGGGGGGGGGGCAGAACTAGAGCCTATCAGAGCAGAGCTGCCATTTTGGGTCAATTCAATGCGGCATTAGGGGGACCTGTTTCAGTGAGTCAATCCAGGGCAGGCTACAAGGAGAGGAGCCTACCAACTACCAGCTGTGGTCATTATGGGTTGATGGGTCATTTTGGTAAGGAATTCTCGTATGAGACCCTTGGGTCAAACGCAACACACTGTTCCCGCTCTGAACAGACAGAGCGCTTGCCAGTACCACTGATCACCTCATCCACACACAACATTACATTTGGGCTTGGCCCATTATAACAGAAGGGCAATTGACATTGCAGGTTGATGTTGTGACTGGGTTCATGGAGCTGTGCAGATTATCCCGGGTTAGGTCTTCCGGCTGTATGCGTGTGCGAGCCAAATCAACTAAACTAAACGTCAAAAAAAAAAAGAAACGTCCTCTCACTGTCAACTGCGTTTATTTTCATCAAACTTAACATGTGTAAATATTTGTATGAACATAAGATTCAACAACTGAGACAAACTGAACAAGTTCCACAGACATGTGACTAACATAAATGGAATAATGGGGGGGTGGGGGGGGTCAAAATCAGAAGAAACAGTCAGTATCTGGTGTGGCCACCAGCTGCATTAAGTACTGCAGTGCATCACCTCCTCATGGACTGCACCAGCTTTGCCAGTTCTTTGCTGCTCTTCCACCAAGGCACCTGCAAGTTCACGGACATTTCTGGGGGGAATGGCCTTAGTCCTCACCCTCATGCTGGAGGGTCATGTCAGGATGAGCCCGCAGGAAGGGTACCACATGAGGGAGGAGGATGGCTTCCCTGTAACGCATTTGAGATTGCCAGCAATGACAACCAGCTCAGTCCGATGATGCTTTGACCCACGCCCCAGACCATGACGGACCCTCCACCTCCAAATCGATCCCGCTCCAGAGTACAGGCATCGGTGTAAAACTTATTCCTTTGATGATAAACTCAAATCCGACCATCGTCCCTGGTGAGACAAAACCGCGACTCGTCAGTGAAGAGCACATTTTGAAGTCCAGTCTGGTCCAGTGACGGTGGGTTTGTTAGGCAACGTTGTTGCCGGTGATGTCTAATGAGGACCTCCCTTATCAGTTGTAATTCTATGTTCTGAACCAGGGTTCCCCAGCTGGCGGTCAAGTGACTATGGGTTTTCTGAGCAAAACAATTATAAATAAACAAAAGTTTTACTGTTGGACATAAAATATTGTAAAAACACCAGCAAATCAGCGATAATTTGAATTTTGGAAATATTTTCCAAAGTGTCATCAAGTGTGATCGTACACAAATGTAAGCAAGGTTTGAAATGATCATGTTTTAGTCAAATATTATATATTCTTACATTCAATGTGCAGTCTACAAATGATTTGTACTTATGTTCCAGCCCCAAGACCATCCACAAAATAAAAAAACCCATCTGTGTCTAGTTGAGGAATCCCTGTTGTACACACACCAAGAAGACCCTGCACGGTGGCCTGATGTGCTCCAAGCGCCAGTCAGCAGCATCCCACTCTCCGACCAGGGGCCAGACCCCTGACTAATCACCATTCGCTCACATCACTTTGAGGAGAGAGGGAGAGGAAGAGGTGGGAGCAAGAGAGGGAATTAAAGGGAGAGAGAATAGTGGGGAAAGGAAGGGGTCAGATATTCTTCCCTGTTCCTGGGGAATGGAGGAGTAAGAGAGAAAGGGAGAGAGGGCGAGCGAGAGGGCGAGCGAGAGGGCGAGCGAGAGGGCGAGCGAGAGGGCGAGCGAGAGGGCGAGCGAGAGGGCGAGCGAGAGGGCGAGCGAGAGGGCGAGCGAGAGGGCGAACGAGAGGGCGAACGAGAGGGCGAACGAGAGACAGTAGATGAAGAGTAAAATCATTCATCAAAAAGAGGTGTTTATCGAAATCAGAGCGACTTTTCTCTCTGTCCTCTCTCTATCTCTCCCCCTCTCACTTCTCTGTCCCTCTCTCTCTCCCTCCCTCTCACTTCTGTCTCTCTCTCCCTCTCACTTCTCTATGACCCTCTCTCTCTCCCTCTTTCACTTCTGTCTGTCCCACTCTCTTTATCTCTCCCTCCCTCACACTTCTGTCCCTCTCTCTCCCTCCCTCTCACTTCTTCTCTCCTTCCCTCTCTTTCTCTCCCTCCCTCTCACTTCTCTCCGTCCCTCTCACTTCTTCTCTCCATCTCTCTCTCCCTCCCTCTTTCACTTCTCTCCGTCCCTCTCACTTCTTCTCTCCGTCTCTCTCTCACTCCCTCTTTCACTTCTTTCCGTCCCTCTCTCTTTCTCTCACTCCCTCTTTCACTTCTTCTCTCCGTCCCTCTTTCACTTCTCTCCGTCCCTCTTTATCACTCCCTCTTTCACTTCTTCTCTCCGTCCCTCTCACTTCTTCTCTCCGTCTCTCTCTCCCTCCCTCTTTCACTTCTCTCCGTCCCTCTTTCACTCCCTCTTTCACTTCTCTCCGTCCCGCTTTCATTCCCTCTTTCACTTCTCTCCGTCCCTCTTTATCACTCCCTCTTTCACTTCTTCTCTCCGTCCCTCTCACTTCTCTCCGTCTCTCTCTCCCTCCCTCTTTCACTTCTCTCCGTCCCTCTTTCACTCCCTCTTTCACTTCTTCTCTCCGTCCCGCTTTCACTCCCTCTTTCACTTCTCTCCGTCCCTCTCTCCATCTCTCCTTCACTTCTCTCTGTCCCTCTCAACAGTAGACCATCTCCCGCCATCCAGTCCTCAAAATGTCCCAGGGCCCAGAGTGCACATGTGCACGCGCACACACCCACACACACGTCAGGGAGGATACACTCACTCTACATTGACCTTCTGACAGGAGGACGGAGAGAGAGAGAGAGAGCAATTGGGGAGAGAAAAAATATGAATAGACAGGCAAACGAGGAGAGAGAGCAAAGGCTTGAGTGAGACTGGCGAGAAGAGGAACAGGGAGAGGGGAGAGGAGGAGCGAGAGAGAGCAAGAAATAGGGAGAGAGAGAAAGAAAGAGAAGGAGAGAGTGGATTAGTTAATGCACAAAAACACTGCATCAAACCAATGCACTGCTCCGAGCAGGATGCGTCAGCAGTACATTCACGTTCCCCACTCAAGGACAAAAGAGAAAGAGCAACAGAGTGAACAAGCGAATGAAAGAGTGAGTAAACGAGAGAGAGAGAGAGAGAGAGAGAGAGCAGCCTTGCACCACACTGGCACCAGAAAAACGTGCCGGAATAACCTGAGCAGCAGGATTAACACCGGGGCTGCAGGGGTTAAAATTGTGTTGCCGTGGGGACACGCTGCCGTTTTCTCCAGTTCACCTGGGCAGCGCTTTATTCTCCTCTAAACCAGGGAGCCAGAGAGAGAAACAAGAAGGACAGTGGAAGCTAACACGGTTGAGAGGCTTCGCGCTGGCACACACAAAGGACTGAGTGCTTTGAGCTTGGCCACTACCTCAGGACACTGCAGGGGATGAGAAGAGCGAGAGAGGGGGAGAGAGAGAAAGAGATACACATCCCCGCTCTCGCTCATCTGCTGCTACAGCGGATCTGTTTTCCTCATCGATGCTGCTGTAACATCCTGTGCCCCGCTCGGCTCTCTCTTGCTTCACTCTCCTATTCTGCCGCGCGGTGAAGAAAAAAAGGGATTGAAAACAGGAGCGAGAAAGAGACCGAGGGAGATGGCGCTTTAGCCTCTTTTTGCTGTGCTGATATTGCTGCTGAATCTACTCTACGCCCCCCACCTCTCTCAACCCTGCTACTAACCCCCACCCACCCTCGGAAGAAATTGACGGATTATTGGGAAGTGCGCGGGAGGCAGGCTGCAGCTGCTGTGTGTGTGTGTGTGTGTGTGTGTGTGTGTGTGTGTGTGTGTGTGTGTGAGCGCCGCTGCTGGCGAGCCGTGTTTGCGTGCTGCTGTGCTGGAGCGCAGAGCTAGTTAAGAGGAGAAATAAGCTAATGACCGCAGTGTGTGTCGCGTAGCCTTTTCAACCCTGCCGAGCGCTACAGAAATCAAGTGGACACGACGCGACACACAGAGAGAGAGAGAGAGAGAGAGAGAGAGAGAGAGAGGGTGGACTGACTGACCACCAAAAAATAGAAAGAGCCAAGAAAAGGGGTCCTGTTTCCCCCCCACCTCAAAGAAAATTTGAAAGGACTGGAATTTTTCTTCTTCCTCCTTAAACCCCCACCCATTTTCTGCCTTGGGTTTTCAGAGTGCGGAGTGTGTGTGTCGGTGAGTACGCGTTTGTGCTATGGAGACTTGGAGAAGGCGTTCGGCGGAAACATCGAGCGGCGGATTCCAAGGACAAGCGGGAGAAGAGCAGCCGAGAGCGAGCGAGCGTGTACTGCTATAGGAGCCTGACTGGATTCCTACCCATCTAAAACATAAGCTTCGGATGGGCCTTCACATCTTTTCCTTCTTCGGATGATGTTCGCTTGTGTGGAATTATAAAAAAGGGGCCATTTTGGCAAAGAATCTTCACTTCATTTGCTTCTAACAGAGCAGAAAGAAAATTCTTTATTTCTCTGCTCCTTGGATATATACCTGATTTAAACACTCTGTGATTGACAAAAAAAGAGAAAACAATCTCGTAAGGACCTGTAAAAAAAAAAGCTTGAGGTAGGTGTCTAGAGTTTCCAACCCTATTTCAATCATCTCCATCTCCTATTCTATTATTTTTTCTCTTTCTCTGAAACATTTAAGAGCAGTTGTCCTCCCCCCTCCAGTAGTGTCCATGGAAAAGAGAGCCAGAGTTTTGCTTAATCCGGGGTAGGGCCAGCCCTCTCCTGGTTACTCAAGAACCAACCCCCCCTCCCTCCCCTCTTTATACCTCACCCCTCCTCCCACTTTCGACCACCAACCCATTCAACCAACCAACCGACCCCCCCCCCCAACCCCACCTCCGGCCCTCTCCCCCCCCCGGACGATGCTGAATTATGAGCGTGCCACATCATGAGTCTCCTGGGGCGGGTAGCTGTGCGTCGAGCCACCCTGCTCTGTGTTGTGTTCCTGATGGCGCGAGTGTGGAGCAGCGCCTCTCTGGCTATGGCGGGGGCGGCAGCGCCAGGCCCTCAGGGCTGCCCACCGCAGTGCTCGTGTAGTAGCCAACTGAGCAAGGTGGTGTGCACTCGGCGCGGCCTCACTCGCGTGCCCCCGGGCATCCCCGCCAACACGCGCCACCTCAACCTGATGGAGAATGCCATTGGAGAGGTGCAAGCCGACACCTTCCGACACCTGCACCACCTTGAGGTTCTGCAGCTGGGCCGCAACGCCATCCGGCAGATCGAGGTGGGCGCCTTCAATGGCCTCACCAGCTTAAACACGCTGGAGCTATTTGACAACCGGCTAACTGGGGTGCCCAGTGGTGCCTTTGAGTACCTGTCCAAGCTCAGGGAATTATGGCTGAGGAATAACCCCATCGAGAGCATCCCTTCGTATGCCTTCAACCGAGTGCCCTCGCTCATGCGTTTGGACCTGGGCGAGCTGCGCAAGCTGGATTTCATCTCCGATGGCGCCTTTGAGGGCCTGCACAACCTCAAGTACCTCAACCTGGGCATGTGCAACATCCGGGGGGAGATGCCCAATCTGAGCCCCCTGCTGGGCCTGGAGGAACTGGAGATCTCGGAGAACCTTTTCTCCGAAATCAAGCCAGGCTCCTTCCGGGGCCTGCGCTCACTCAAGAAGCTGTGGGTGATGAATTCGCAGATTGGGGTGATCGAGCGCAACGCCTTTGACGACCTGAGCTCGCTGGTGGAGCTCAACCTAGCCCACAACAACCTGAGCGCCCTGCCACACGACCTGTTCTCCCCCCTCAGGTACCTGGTGGAACTGCACCTCCACCACAACCCCTGGAACTGTGGCTGTGAAGCCCTGTGGCTGGCACGCTGGCTGCGAGAGTACATCCCTACCAATTCTACCTGCTGTGGCCGATGCCACGCGCCGGCCCACATGCGGGGCCGCCAGCTGGTGGAGGTGGACCGGGGGGAGACCGGCGTGCTCCAGTGCTCTGCCCCCTTCATAGGCGATGCGCCAAGAGACTTAAACATTTCGGCAGAGCGCGTAGCGGAGCTCCGTTGCCGGACTGCGCCAATGTCCTCGGTCCGGTGGCTGCTGCCCAATGGGACCATCCTGACGCATGCCTCGGCCCACCAGCGGATCGCCGTGCTCAACGACGGCACGCTCAACTTCTCCAACGTGCTGGCGGCTGACACAGGCACCTACACCTGCATGGTATCCAACGCGGCCGGCAACTCAAACGCCTCGGCCTACCTCAACGTGAGTGCGGCTGAACTCAACACGTCCAACCTCAGCTACTTCACCACAGTGACCGTGGAAGTGCCGGGACCTACCACGGAGATGCCCAAGCCCAAGACCACAACGAGCGCCCCTAACACTGGTAGGGGGGCAGGAGGAGAAGCAGGAGGAGACGCTGGCACCACCACCACCGCCTCGCCCTCCCTCTTTCAGCCCGTCTTCATCTCTACTCCCACCGTTCTGCTCCAGAACACCGAGGGCCAGCCAGGCGCCCGACCGTCCGCCGTTCCTGCCTCCAAGTCCGCCACGGTCAAGCCACCCGACACAGTCCCCAGCCTGGACGAGATGATGAAAACCACCAAGATCATCATCGGCTGCTTCGTAGCCGTCACGCTACTGGCCGCCGTCATGCTCATCGCCTTCTACAAGCTGAGGAAGCGCCACCAGCAGCGGAGCACAGTGGCAGCCACCCGTACAGTAGAAATCATCCAGGTGGACGAGGAGGACCTGCCGCCGCCTGCTTCGGCTGCCAACCAGATCCGAGACCACAACAGCATCCAAAAACTGGATTATATCAGCCACAAAACAGACTATGGCTTCCCCAAACCCAAAGCCGACTACAAGGGGGACTACACAATCCACATGCCCAAACCAGACTACATTATACACAAGCCCAAGGCTGAGTACACCACCTACAAACCAACCGTGGACTACACTACCCACAAATCTACAGTGGAATATAGCACCCACAAATCTACACCAGATTTTAGCCTTCATAGACCAAAGGCTGACTATAGCCCGTTCAGACCGGAATATAGCACTCACAAGCAGCCTAAAGCAGACTATAGCCCCTTCAAACCTGACTACAGTACTCACCCGAGAACACCTAAAGCAGATTATAGCCCATTCAAACCGGATTATAGCAGTAGTACTCACCCGAGAACACCTAAAGCAGATTATAGCCCCTTCAAACCGGATTATGGCACTCATCCAAAACCCAAACCGGACTATAGCCCATTCAAACCTGACTACAGCACTCACCCACGACCTAAACCAGACTACAGCCCTTACAAAACTGACTACAGCACTCAGTCCAAATCCAAACCGGAGTACAGTACACACAAATCCAAACCCGACAACAGTCAATACAAACCCAAATCAGAACACACCCCCAAGGGCGCGCCGGACTACATCGTCTTCAAATCAGGCTACAACAGCCCCCACAAACAGGATTATGGCAACCAGAAACCCAAAATGGATTCCAGTCCCCACAAAGCAGACCATCACAAGGTGGACTACCGCACCCTCAAGCCCAAATACAACACGTACAAGCCAGCAGGACATGGGGCTAAATGGACAGAGAACAACATTGGGAACTCTCTCCCTCGAACCTTGCCCAGCGCCATCACAAACCTCCCTGAGCCCTTTGTCATAAAAACTCACACCAAGGAGAAGGTTCAGGAGACTCAGATTTAAAGCCCCCCACACAACCCCCCACCCACCCCCCAGGCAAGTCCCAATCCCCATAGCCACCCCTCTCTTCTCATAACTACATGCAATAGAATGCACAACGGGGGAAAAGACAGGAACTTTCTTTTTTGTACAGAGTGCAAAACTTAAAGACTGAACATTTCTTGTTGTACATGCTTATAAATAAATCTATATATGAAACTATTGAAAGTACCATGGACTGGTGATAGAGAAGCATATTATATTAAAAATAAATACATTGAAACTATTTTCTAACTTGTAACTTCTATTTAAAAAGACGAGTTGTTTAACATACTGTCTTGACTTTGAGAAATGAGGGTAGACTTGTTAAAATAAAAAAAAAAGAGGCATTCTGTGTGATTTTTAAAAAAAACCAATGCTACAGAGAATGCAGTGAAAAGAGAAAAAACATTTATACTGAGAAGACTTTCTTTAAGAAAAAAAAAGGTCAGTGTTTGATCTTTACAGGTTTATCTTGTAAAAGCACCATGAATTTGTATTGTGCCAAATGTTACAAATGCAATAAAAAATGATTTTTGGAGAGAGAAAAAAAGAAACAGAGAGAGATGACGTTTTGTTCTCCTGGTGTACTGTAGCGAACAGCCAAACGCTTCAGACACTGCAGTAAGACTCTGCAGCTATACTTTAACCCTGCGTGTGCTGGGTGACTCACACAGAATCAATCACAGCACAGAAGTGCCTGCTGCTGTTTTTAATAACACTTGATATGCCCGTGTGTCGAGGCAGGTGGGGGAAGCTATGTTTAGTACGCATAACATTAGTCAATGACATGGTACTTAATCAAGGTGTGGCCCATTTCAAAGCGGGTACTAGATTTGTCCCGTTTTCATGAAGTTCTCCAAACGCATGGAACCCATGAGAAAAGCTTTTAAAGAGCCTCTATTTAAACAGGGGTATTTGAAGTGCTCCCCAGTGATATGTATGAGATTGCACTGCTGTCATGTCAATGAATGATTGCATGTGTGTAAAGATATGAAGGTGTAGGGTGTGATATGGTGTGCTAACTTGAGGGGGTTGTTTTCTATGTGCTTGACTTCGAGTGGTCAGAGAGGTGTTTTTCACTACCAGACTTGTGGATGTACGAGACAGACCCTGGTGATGTGAGCACACACACTTTCCTCTTGGCCCCCAAAACATCTCATTTCTCTTTTCATTGCATTCCCCCAGCTGTTGTGGCTTCATCAGTCAGTGACGGTTTTATGAGGACAAATGCTGTGGGTCTCGCCGTTAACTGTGCATTCTTCATCTTCAACAATCTCCCTCTCCATCTTAACATAGCCGTAACTTAGCTCCCCCCTAGCCCTGACCTGGAGAGATGACATGTACACCAGGTCGTTAGCGTCTGTGGACAGCTCAAACTGGCTAACAGCGTGTGTTTTTTTATAGAGACGGTTGTTTTGACTATCGGTGTAAAGAGTGACACGTACAGAACAGAGGCCTCTCTTTCTTTACCAAGACGCACGCTGGCTTTCAGCGGGACGCCGGAGCATTAACAACCGGGTGACAAGGCCCCCGGCGCCACAGCTCATTAAAATGCAAGAAAAGAGAAAAAAAAGATCAGACAAAAACAAATTGGGGGCATCTTATTAAGCAGTAAAAGGGAGTATTAATATGAGCTGGTATCGACGACGAGGGCACTTTGCTCACTGTGTCTGAGTGATTAAACTGTGATATAATTTACACAGCCTGGACGGACACACACCCCGTGTATAAAACTCGGCCCACAAAAATAAAAAACTGCTGGTGGTGAGGTAGTGTCACCGCAGCCCGGCCAATGGCAGCCGTTAAACGGCACACACGGTCCCCTCTGTCACCGGTTTACGTAACCGAGGCGGTAATGGGAGGACGGTGCAAGTTTGTCTCGGAGGGATCCGACTATTTTCGCTCTACACCAATTTATTCCCATTTATTTGTGAAAGAGAGAGAGAGAGAGACAGGAGAGAGAGAGAGAGAGAGAGAGAGAGACAGGAGAGAGAGAGAGAGACAGGAGAGAGAGAGAGAGACAGGAGAGAGAGAGAGAGACAGGAGAGAGAGAGAGAGAGAGAGAGACAGGAGAGAGAGAGAGAGAGAGAGAGAGAGAGACAGGAGAGAGAGAGAGACATGAGAGAGAGGAGAAAGAGAGGAGAGGAGAGAGAGAAGACAGAAAGAGAAAGGGAGGGAGGGAAAGGGAGAGTGGCTGATATTCTCATCTCTGCGCTGCACCATGCAGTAAGAGCATAAGAGAGCAGAGAGAGACAGAGACAGAGCAGAGATAGCAGAGAGAGAGAGAGCTGAGGCAGAACAGAGATAGCAGAGAAAGACAGAGCAGAGATACCAGAGAAAAAGAGAGACAGAGCAGAGATAGCAGAGAGAGAGAGAGCTGAGGCAGAGCAGAGATAGCAGAGAGAGAGAGACAGAACAGAGATAGCAGAGAAAGAGACAGAGCAGCGATAGCATAGAGAGAGAGAGGCAGAGCAGCGATAGCAGAGAGAGAGAGGTAGAGCAGAGATAGCAGAGAAAGAAAGACAGAGCAGAGATAGTAGAAAAAAAGAGAGACAGAGCAGAGATAGCAGAGAAAAAGAGAGAGACAGAGCAGAGATAGCAGAGAAAAAGAGAGAGACAGAGCAGAGATAGCAGAGAGAGAGAGAGCTGAGGCAGCTTTTGATGTGTTTAACCTGCAGTCAGGGCCCATCAGAATGATGTGTGTATGTGGGGGTGACGGTTCTGGGAATTTAGAGAGATGGAGGGAGGGGGGCTTAGAGAGAGAGAGGACCTCTCCAATCCAAAGAGACAGATTAGGAGGGGGGTTTGATACATACACACGCAAACTGATTAATATATCCTTCACACACACAAAGTTAAAATATCCCTGCCTCTCTCACACTCAGACACATAGCCCACATTTACTTAGATTACACACAGATGCACACAACCATATGCACACTGCCACTGAGCTGATAAGCAGACAAAAAACCTCTCTTAAACCCAAATACTTAGAGAACCTGAATCCCACACACTGTCACTGATGCAAACATATCGCTGGCACACAAACAGTAACAAAACCTTACACATACACAGCTCACAAACAAACATCCCAGCCAGTTCACCTCACACAAAGCTGGTCACTTAGCTGGTCACTTTATCAAGGATCAGACATGATCAAATCAAAACTCCCCCCCCATCTCTTTCTCTCGCTCCTTCCCCATCCCCCTCTCTCAGTAACTCACGGCCTTAAGGGACAGCATCTGACGGGCACTGTGGTGTGTCAATGTGCAGGGCTGGCTAAGGGACAGCATCTGACGGGCACTGTGGTGTGTCAACGTGCAGGGCTGGCTAAGGGACAGCATCTGACGGGCACTGTGGTGTGTCAACGTGTAGGGCTGGCTAAGGGACAGCATCTGACGGGCACTGTGGTGTGTCAACGTGCAGGGCTGGCTAAGGGACAGCATCTGACGGGCACTGTGGTGTGTCAACGTGCAGGGCTGGCTAAGGGACAGCATCTGACGGGCACTGGGGTGTGTCAACGTGCAGGGCTGGCTAAGGGACAGCATCTGACGGGCACTGTGGTGTGTCAACGTGCAGGGCTGGCTAAGGGACAGCATCTGACGGGCACTGTGGTGTGTCAACGTACAGGGCTGGCTAAGGGACAGCATCTGACGGGCACTGTGGTGTGTCAACGTGCAGGGCTGGCTAAGGGACAGCATCTGAGGGGCACTGTGGTGTGTCAACGTGCAGGGCTGGCTAAGGGACAGCATCTGACGGGCACTGTGGTGTGTCAACGTGCAGGGCTGGCTAAGGGACAGCATCTGACAGGCACTGTGGTGTGTCAACATACAGGGCTGGCTAAGGGACAGCATCTGACGGGCACTGTGGTGTGTCAACGTGCAGGGCTGGCTAAGGGACAGCATCTGACGGGCACTGTGGTGTGTCAAATCCCAAAAAATGTGGGGCTTGGAAAACAAGTGTAGCCGCTTCATCCAGTCCATTTCATCTCCATCGAGAGACCGAATTTGTCATTGTTTCTCCGGTGTGATGGTTAGAGCAGGAAATTGGTTTGACAATGTGATAGTGTGTGAGACCCACAATGTAGCATTCCTAATTGTCACTGGAGTGTGGTGAATGCAAGAGACAGGAGAGAGAGAGAGAGAGAGAGAGAGAGAGAGAGAGAGAGACAGTAGAGAGAGAGAGAGAGAGAGAGAGAGAGAGATAGAGAGAGGTAGAGAGAGAGAGAGAGAGAGACAGTAGAGACGACACGAGAGAGAGACGAAAGGAGAGAGAGAGAGACGACAGGAGAGAGACAGTAGAGAGAGAAAGAGACGACAGTAGAGAGACAGTAGAGAGCAGTAGAGAGAGAGAGAGAGAGAGAGAAGACAGGAGACAGTAGACAGTAGAGAGAGAGAGTAGATTTGTTGTTAAGGCAAATCAAGTCTGACATTTTAAGGTGGAAATTACAGGAAAATTCTCTGCAACAACAAAGTGATCAAATAAAGACAGCACATACACTATATACACTGAAGTATGTGGACAGACCTTCAAATTGGTGGACTCTGGAGCAGTAGAAATGCATTGTCTGGAGTGAATCTCGCTTCACCATCTGGCAGTCCAACGAACTAATCTGGGTTTGGCGGATGCCAGGAGAACGCTACCTAACCGAATGCATAGTGCCAACTGTAAAGTTTGGTGGAGGAGGAATAATGGTCTGGGGTTGTTTTTTATTGGTCGGGCTAGGCCCCTTAGTTCCAGTGAAGGAAAATCTTAACGCTACAGCATACAATGACCTTCTAGACGATTCTGTGCTCCTAAATTTGTGGCAGCAGTTTGGGGAAGGCCCTTTCCTGTTTCAGAATGACAATGCCTCTGTGCACAAAGCGAGGTCCATACAGAAATTTGGTCAGTTTCTCGAGATCGGTGTGGAAGAACTTGACTGGCCTGCACAGAGCCCTGACCTCAACCCCATCAAACTCCTTTGAGGTGAATTGGAACGCCGACTGCGAGCCAGGCCTAATCGCCCACCATCATGGAAGCAAGTCCCCACAGCAATGTTCCAACATCTAGTGGAAAGCTTTCCCAGAAGAGTGGAGGCTGTTATAGCAGCAAAGGGGGAGACTAACTCCATATTAATACCCATGATTTTGGAATGAGATATTCGACCAGCAGGTATCCACATATGATGGTGCTGTGCTGGTCTGTGGAGTTCTGTACTGTTTCTGTGTGCTCTACCTATGCTATACCACATCATCCAATGTTGTGCTATGCTGCAGTGAGCTAACAAAGCACAGTTGTGTTACTGGACAACAAGAGGGGTCCTAGAGACAGTAGGTGTCTGTCCTGTGCTTTCTGTACTGAATTATATATCTCTGCTATACCACACCAATCTATACTGGAGTGGTTCTGTACTGAATTATATCTCTGCTATACCACACCAATCTATACTGGAGTGGTTCTGTACTGAATTATATCTCTGCTATACCACACCAATCTATACTGGAGTGGTTCTGTACTGACTTATATCTCTGCTATACCACACCAATCTATACTGGAGTGGTTCTGTACTGAATTATATCTCTGCTATACCACACCAATCTATACTGGAGTGGTTCTGTACTGAATTATATCTCTGCTATACCACACCAATCTATACTGGAGTGGTTCCGTACTGAGCTAACGTGGTCCCACTAGTTAGCTAGTTGTTGGGGGCTGTCAGGCAGGCCGTGTCCAGGGCGACACAAACGCCAGTCCTCCTCTGTTGGAAGGAAGCAGCTCTCGCTCTACTCTGTGCGCTTCATTAGCAATCACTGAGGAAGCCATTTGGAAGGAGACAAGCATGTAGCATGCAGCATGCCCGCCACAGCTCACAGGACCCTGACGGATGGAGAGGGAGGAAGAGAGAGAGGGGAGGGAGGGAGGGGGGAGGGAGAAGCAGAAAGCTTGGTGGGGAGAGAAAAGGTGGGAAGACAAGAGAGAGAGGGGGGAGAGAAAGAAAAAGGGGAGAGAGAGTGAGCGAGAGAGAAACAGGAAAAGTAGAAGGGTAGAAAATCAGAAAGATGCAAAACAGGAAAGGTGGAGGCAGAGAGCGCGAGAGAGAAGCGGGCAGAATAGGCCAATCAGCAGAAAGAAAGTGCAGGAGAAATGTGGTGGAGGAGGATAAGCATGTTGGTGAAATATTAAATGCAATAGAATAAACAAATATCAAAAGAGGGGAGGCAGAGCAGATAGAAAAGGAGAAGGGGAAAACAGACCGACAGGGAGAGAGAGCTAGAGAGATATGGAGCAAACAGAACATGATGAAAAAGTGCCAGCTAGATAGAACAGGGAAAGAATGAATTCCTTGATTGTGCCTGGAGGGCTGCACCAACTAGAGGTGTAGGGTGGGGGTGGGGCAGTATAGTACAACATACAGGAAAAGCTGATAACCAGTAATGGACTGAACCACTGGTAAGCTTGGGACTATAATGGTTCTATCTGAAAAAAAATGATTCTGAGATAATTGGCTATAAAGTTCTGAACCCTCATTGGTTTAAATGGTGTCAGCAATTTATATATTGTATTATTTTGAACTATATACACAGAGAACATTGAACAGAACAAGGCTATAGTCCCCCCCAAGCTCTCTCACTAGGGGGCGGAGGGGGGCAGTAAATGGTAGGTGATGTACTAGGGGTTGTGTGTGGTTGTAGGGGTTGTGTGCGTGCTCGGTTGTAGGGGTTGTGCGTGCTCGGTTGTAGGGGTTGTGCGTGCTCGGTTGTAGGGGTTGTGCGTGCTCGGTTGTAGGGGTTGTGCGTGCTCGGTTGTAGGGGTTGTGAGTGCTCGGTTGTAGGGGTTGTGCGTGCTCGGTTGTAGGGGTTGTGAGTGCTCGGTTGTAGGGGTTGTGCGTGCTCGGTTGTGTGTGTGGCTGTAAGGGTTGTGCGTGCTCGGTTGTGTGTGTGGCTGTAGGGGTTGTGTGTGCTCGGTTGTGTGTGTGGCTGTAGGGGTTGTGCGTGCTCGGTTGTGTGTGTGGCTGTAGGGGTTGTGCGTGCTCAGTTGTGTGTGTGGCTGTAGGGGTTGTGCGTGCTCGGTTGTGTGTGGCTGTAGGGGTTGTGCGTGCTCGGTTGTGTGTGTGGCTGTAGGGGTTGTGCGTGCTCGGTTGTGTGTGGCTGTAGGGGTTGTGCGTGCTCGGTTGTGTGTGGCTGTAGGGGTTGTGCGTGCTCGGTTGTGTGTGGCTGTAGGGGTTGTGCGTGCTCGGTTGTGTGTGGCTGTAGGGGTTGTGCGTGCTCGGTTGTGTGTGGCTGTAGGGGTTGTGCGTGCTCGGTTGTGTGTGGCTGTAGGGGTTGTGCGTGGTCGGTTGTGTGTGGCTGTAGGGGTTGTGCGTGCTCGGTTGTGTGTGGCTGTAGGGGTTGTGCGTGCTCGGTTGTGTGTGGTTGTAGGGGTTGTGCGTGCTCGGTTGTGTGTGGTTGTAGGGGTTGTGCGTGCTCGGTTGTGTGTGGTTGTAGGGGTTGTGCGTGCTCGGTTGTGTGTGGCTGTAAGGGTTGTGCGTGCTCGGTTGTGTGTGGCTGTAGGGGTTGTGCGTGCTCGGTTGTGTGTGGTTGTAGGGGTTGTGCGTGCTCGGTTGTGTGTGGTTGTAGGGGTTGTGCGTGCTCGGTTGTGTGTGGTTGTAGGGGTTGTGCGTGCTCGGTTGTGTGTGGTTGTAGGGGTTGTGCGTGCTCGGTTGTGTGTGGTTGTAGGGGTTGTGCGTGGCTGTAAGGGTTGTGCGTGCTCGGTTGTGTGTGGCTGTAGGGGTTGTGCCTAGTTGTTTCTTCTATACTTGTGGGGATGTACTATCCTTGTGGGATTTTTGAACAAGGAAAAGGCTCTCTCGTGGGGACATATCCCATGAGGACAAAGACTATATTAAGTTTAGGGGTTAGGTTTAGGGTTACGGGTTAAGGTAAGATTAGGAGAAATAGGATTTTGAATGTAAATTAATTGTTGACCCACATGAGGATAGAGGAACATAGCGTGCTAGTCCCTTCTAACGACCAAACAATGTGTTCATGAAATAACAGCTCCTCAAATATTTACTTTCTGCATTACTTATTCCATTTGCTATATAGGCAATATGATTCAATTTCTTTCTATATGATTCAATATCTTTCTATATGATCCTATATGATTCAATATCTTTCTATATGATTCAATATCTTTCTATATGTTCCTATATGATTCAATATCTTTCTCTATATGATCCTATATGAATTCAATATCGTTCTATATGATTCCATATCTTTCGAAATGATTCAATATCTTTCTATATATGATTCTATAGACAAGGGGGATATGACTCAATAGGGTCCTAGTTATTGGAATATAACAGGTCGTCAGAGTTCAATTTATTCCAAATGGCACAAGGGAAATGATAGACAAACATTCTACTACCAAGGATTAGACTATAGACCAACATTTTAAATATATTCTGTAAAACATGAAATAAACATTCTTTAATACTATAATGAATGACAACCTTTAAAACAACACTGGTGATGACTCAGGTCCTACCTGTTCATAACAGTTGTATGAATGACACTCAAACAACAAGCTCTTCTATGAGAACGCCTGGCTGCACGCCGTGACTCAACGATGTTGTTGGGAGTAAAAGCCAATTACTGATGGCTACACACTATAGTAGGTTGACATGATGAGTTGTTGCTGTGTGTGAGGATCCCTGCTATTGTGTGTGTGTGTGTGTGTGTGTGTGTGTGCGGGGTAGGGAGTTGAGGCCTAGGGAACAAGCGGCTGCGTAAGGAAAGAGGAAGAGACTGACTTGTTTTTCTGAGGTGTGTTTTATCAGATGGGGCCGTATTGATTGATTTTCATTGGTTCACTGTCAGGCTTGTGCTTTGATTGGTTGTTAAATAATTCAATAGAAACATATCTTAACAGCAATGCCAACAGGCGAGCCTTTAAAAGATACCATCAAACAATATTCAATCTGGGAGATCTGGGAGACTCCAGTAACTAGAAACGATTTCAAATCCAATTTAACCTGACTGTTACTGTTACCAACCTAGTTGTATGTGAACCAGTTGTGGTCCTGGAGGGAGACTTTATTGCTCTATTGGAAGGTGAAAAACAGTGGGTTTCCGCTGGCCAGAGACAATGGAAGAGTGTTTTTATGACCTCTGCTTATCGTAGGGAGCTGTCAGGGTAGACCGTCTCTCTCTCTCTCTCTCACACACACACACACACACACACAGTTCATTTCGGAATCTACAATGAATTTGTACATACACTCCCCCTCTGCTCTCCTTGTAACACATTAGCATGGATCTTCACGGTATTCTCTATGCCCCCTGCTTTAGCAGAATGGATTTTCCACTGTTGTTGTTAGCTACCGCCTCTGCCACCACGTGCTACCGGTGCTAGTGCTACCGGTGCTAGTGCTACCGGTGCTGCCTCTGCCACCACCGTGCTTCTGCTGCTGCTGCTCTGCAGGGCCATCCATTTCACCACGTCATGTCGGAAGGAGCGAGAAAGAGAAAGAGAGAGAAAGAGAGCGAGAGATACACCCACTGGGAAAGAGAAGGCCCCCCTTGGTAGCTACACGCATTTTAAACACGACCCACTGGGGCTGGGGGTTTGTGAAGCAGAGCGTCTCGGAGTGAACAGATGACTCTGGGTCAGAGGAGAAGGGGAATAAACCCAAACAACGACTTCATTTGGAGCAGTTTTGGAGCGGTGGGGAGCTTATCTGACAAAACGCCTCCTACAGTGCTAGCAATCTACTTCAAAGTTGGCATGCTAAGAAGAGAGAAAATGTTTTAACAAGGTATCTACTTAAGTCAGTGTGTTATAAAAGGTATTCTGATTCAATGTGTCAGAGTTAGGGAAGAATCAGCACAGTGCTTCCTGCAAGGAAGAAAAAAGGGAGAAGAGGGGGGGAGCCAGAGAGAGGGAGAGAGAGAGAGGGCGCGAGGGAGACAGAGAGAGAAAGCACGAGGGAGAGAGAGAGAGAGGGCGCGAGGGAGAGAGAGAGAGAGGGCGCGAGGGAGAGAGAGAGAGAGAGAGAGAGGGCGCGAGGGAGAGAGAGAGAGGGCGGGAGGGAGAGAGAGAGAGGGCGGGAGGGAGAGAGAGAGAGGGCGCGAGGGAGAGAGAGAGAGGGCGCGAGGGAGAGAGAGAGAGAGGGCGCGAGGGAGAGAGAGAGAGAGGGCGCGAGGGAGAGAGAGAGAGAGGGCGCGAGGGAGAGAGAGAGAGAGGGCGCGAGGGAGAGAGAGAGAGAGGGCGCGAGGGAGAGAGAGAGAGAGGGCGCGAGGGAGAGAGAGAGAGAGGGCGCGAGGGAGAGAGAGAGAGAGGGCGCGAGGGAGAGAGAGAGAGGGCGCGAGGGAGAGAGAGAGAGGGCGCGAGGGAGAGAGAGAGAGGGCGCGAGGGAGAGAGAGAGAGGGCGCGAGGGAGAGAGAGAGAGGGCGCGAGGGAGAGAGAGAGAGGGCGCGAGGGAGAGAGAGAGGGCGCGAGGGAGAGAGAGAGAGGGCGCGAGGGAGAGAGAGAGGGCGCGAGGGAGAGAGAGAGAGGGCGCGAGGGAGAGAGAGAGGGCGCGAGGGAGAGAGAGAGGGCGCGAGGGAGAGCGCGAGGGCGCGAGGGAGAGAGAGAGAGGGCGCGAGGGAGAGAGAGGGGGCGCGAGGGAGAGAGAGAGAGGGCGCGAGGGAGAGAGAGAGGGCGCGAGGGAGAGAGAGAGGGCGCGAGGGAGAGAGAGAGGGCGCGAGGGAGAGAGAGAGGGCGCGAGGGAGAGCGCGAGGGAGAGAGAGAGAGGGCGCGAGGGAGAGAGAGAGAGGGCGCGAGGGAGAGAGAGAGAGGGCGCGAGGGAGAGAGAGAGAGGGCGCGAGGGAGAGAGAGAGAGGGCGCGAGGGAGAGAGAGAGCGGGCGCGAGGGAGAGAGAGAGAGGGCGCGAGAGAGAGAGAGAGAGGGCGCGAGAGAGAGAGAGAGAGAGGGCGCGAGAGAGAGAGAGAGAGGGCGCGAGGGAGAGAGAGAGGGCGCGAGGGAGAGAGAGAGAGGGCGCGAGGGAGAGAGAGAGAGAGGGCGCGAGGGAGAGAGAGAGAGGGCGCGAGAGAGAGAGAGAGAGGGCGCGAGAGAGAGAGAGAGAGAGGGCGCGAGAGAGAGAGAGAGAGAGGGCGAAACCTCTGCAGCAGCCTATGATGCACTAACCAACGAAACAGAGTATTTTCTCTCTCTCTCCCTCACAGTTTTCTGCACTTATTATTTAGTGGGGCCATTTAGAAAACTATTGCACTGTGCATAATTACTTAATGTAAATGTGGTAAAAAGATGGATTCCAATCCAATATATTAAGATATAGCAAGTAGAGTGCTTATCTCAGATTCATAGGCAAGCTTTTATGAGCAGGGCCTAGGCGCCGCTCCCAGTTCCTAGTTTTAAATCGACCCCAAATAAATGCAGCCTTGAAAACTGCCCATTTAAAATACAGCTAATACTTCATTTAAACTGTGTGTGTGAGCCAGGAGAACAAAAACGCCTATATGTAATGATCACAGACTTGGCGTTCATGTTCTCGTTCGGAAGGCCAATGGAACAGTAGTGTGCACTGACAATAAAGCACTCCGAACAGCAAACATGCACACTTGCAGATTACTGCTAAAGAGTGCTGAGAGTGAGCGTTTACTGCTGAGTTCAGAATGCAGCAAAACTAATAGTAGGATTAAACAGCACATTAGTGTTTCTAGGTCCAAATGCGCAGTGTGTTTAGATTAGTTGCAGACTAGTTGTAAAGATCAGAAACAAGTTTATACCCTCAATCCCTCTTATCCCGACGAATGGACATGGATGCACACACACAGCTGGGTATTAGTGTGGGGGGCCTGATGTTCTTTTCCCATGCCTCAGAAGGGATTTAACCCCAGTGAAGGGCATTCTAACAGTGTTTGTACACGTGAGATGTAGACCTGGCAGAGTGTGAGGCTTTAAGGTGACCTTGCGTCAGTCTAACATCTCTCTCACACAAACACGCGCACACAATCAGGAAGTGATTCTAGACAACACCCACAATCCCAGAGTATAATAATATAGAACGAACACGGTCATTCAGGACACTTATTCAAAGCAATTCCGAGCCAAGACATTAACTCAATTTACAGTTAACTGCCAAAATAAAGGAAACACTTGACTAAATGAGGGGTATAAAGTATATTGAAAGCAGGTGCTTCCACAGAGGTGTGGTTCCTGAGTTAATTAAGCAATTAACATCCCATCATGCTTAGGGTCATGTATAAAAATGCCCAGTTGCCCATTATTTTGTCTACCACGGCTAGAAGAGATCTCAGTGACTTTGAAAGAGGGGACTCAGGGCCTCCCGGGTGGTTAAGGGCGCTGTACTGCAGCACCAGCTGCGCCATCAGAGTCCCTGGGTTCGCGCCCAGGCTCTGTCGTAACCGGCCGCGACCGGGAGGTCCGTGGGGCGACGCACAATTGGCCTAGCGTCGTCCGGGTTAGGGAGGGCTTGGTCGGTAGGGATGTCCCTGTCTCATCGCGCACCAGCGAATCCTGAGGCGGTCCAGGCGCAGTGCACGCTAACCAAGGTTGCCAGGTGCACGGTGTTTCCTCCGACACATTGGTGCAGCTGGCTTAAGGGTTGGATGCGCGCTGTGTTAAGAAGCAGTGCGGCTGGTTGGGTTGTATATCGGAGGACGCATGACTTTCAACCTTCGTCTCTCCCGAGCCCGTACGGGAGTTGTAGCGATGAGACAAGATAGTAGCTACTAAAAAACAATTGGATACCACGAAATTGGGGAGAAAAAGAGGTAAAAAAATAATATTTAAAGAACAAAAAAAAGAACTGATAGGAGCATAGGGGGTTTAAAAGGTGGGTGTGTCAGTCATAGTCACCAGATCTCAACCCAATTGGAACACTCCTGAATCTGGAGCGGTGCCTCAGTGTTTTGCACCATGAACAAAACACCAAACTATGGAATTTCTTGTGGAAGAATGGTGTCACATCCCTCCAATAGAGTTCCAGACACTTGTAGAATCTATGACAAGGCACATTGAAGCTGTTCTGGCCTGTGGTGGCCCAACGCCTTATTAAGACACTATGTTAGTGTTTCCTTTATTTTGGCAGTTACCTTTATGTGACCTGTGTGGGAATAACATTCACAACCCTGGTGTTACCAACCCTACACTCTTACACAGTCAGCAACTTGAGCAGGTGAGAGTGAGCATCAAAATGCACTACAAATACCAAGCGCAAATACAGATCGTTTAAAGAATCCCACTGAGGGAGGAAGGTATACTCCCCTGTAGGGGGCACTACTAATTAGACAACGCTCCTCGCTTGTACTGTCGCTCCCTCGGTCTCTCTCGGTCTCCCTCGGTCTCTCTATCCGTCTGTGACCGTCTAATTAAATAGGAGGGGGCTGGGAACATCAAAGCTGGAGTGTGTGAGAACAACAGTCAAGGTATTCTTTGCTAGAGCTGGACCATTTTAATAGTCCTTTGTCTTTTCCAATCACAGAGGGGCCCTAGAGAGGGAGAGAGAGCGCCAGGGCTTTCTAATATCCCCCCGTCGTTTGGTTATTCACACACACGAGGGGAGAGCTCTGATGTGCTTCTGTGCTTGGAGGTGCGTCTTGACTGGCAGTTGAACCTGTACACTGTGTTTCTAGTGTGTATTGTTACATAAGCAGCAAATTAGGCCAATGAGCCATTTGTATTCTATAGGATTCCTTGAAATACCAACACAACCATCTCCAACTGTTTTATACGAGCTGGAGTGCTGCCAATCCCTTTCATTTGGTGTAGCGTATCATATTGCTTCTGACCCTAAACTTCCAAACACTCCACAAACAAACACTCCTGCCAATAGAAGGTTTAATGATGGATGGTTTACCTGTCTATGGGAGGAGCCGGGTAGCTCCAGTGAACCGACACACCCCCTGTGGTGACTATTGATAAAGGTACTGAGCGCCTGCTGGGGAGACTGAGGGGAGACCAATGGGAGGAGTGAAAAAAAACAATGGCATGGGGAGAGACAGATTCTGAACTAAGATGAACATGTAGGACAGGTACAGCATCTGAACTGAGATGAACATGTAGGACAGGTACAGCATCTGAACTGAGATGAAAATGCAGGACAGGTACAGCATCTGAACTGAGATGAACATGTAGGACAGGTACAGCATCTGAACTGAGATGAACATGTAGGACAGGTACAGCATCTGAACTGAGATGAACATGTAGGACAGGTACAGCATCTGAACTGAGATGAACATGCAGGACAGGTACAGCATCTGAACTGAGATGAACATGTAGGACAGGTACAGCATCTGAACTGAGATGAACATGCAGGACAGGTACAGCATCTGAACTGAGATGAACATGCAGGACAGGTACAGCATCTGAACTGAGATGAACATGCAGGACAGGTACAGCATCTGAACTGAGATGAACATGTAGGACAGGTACAGCATCTGAACATGTAGGACAGGCACAGCATCTGAACTGAGATGAACATGTAGGACAGGTACAGCATCTGAACTGAGATGAACATGCAGGACAGGTACAGCACCTGAACTGAGATGAACATGTAGGACAGGTACAGCATCTGAACATGTAGGACAGGCACAGCATCTGAACTGAGATGAACATGTAGGACAGGTACATCATCTGAACTGAGATGAACATGCAGGACAGGTACAGCACCTGAACTGAGATGAACATGTAGGACAGGTACAGCATCTGAACTGAGATTAACATGCAGGACAGGTACAGCATCTGAACTGAGATGAACATGCAGGACAGGTACAGCATCTGAACTGAGATGAACATGCAGGACAGGTACAGCACCTGAACTGAGATGAACATGCAGGACAGGTACAGCATCTGAACTGAGATGAACATGCAGGACAGGTACAGCACCTGAACTGAGATGAACATGTAGGACAGGTACAGCATCTGAACTGAGATGAACATGTAGGACAGGTACAGCATCTGAACTGAGATGAACATGTAGGACAGGTACAGCATCTGAACTGAGATGAACATGTAGGACAGGTACAGCATCTGAACTGAGATGAACATGCAGGACAGGCACAGCATCTGAACTGAGATGAACATGTAGGACAGGCACAGCATCTGAACTGAGATGAACATGCAGGACAGGTACAGCACCTGAACTGAGATGAACATGTGGGACAGGTACAGCATCTGAACTGAGATGAACATGTAGGACAGGTACAGCATCTGAACATGTAGGACAGGCACAGCATCTGAACTGAGATGAACATGTAGGACAGGTACAGCATCTGAACATGCAGGACAGGTGAAAACAATGGGCCAGAAAGCTTCATTCACCTACCAAGCTCTTTCAGCTGTCTACAATGTGTACTTGGGAGAGAGTCAACGTATGGCTAGGGGGTGACACTCTTTCCCTGACAGTGGGGAGGGAGGGGTGAGGGGAGAGGAGGTTACATCAGACGACTTGGCCAAGACCTAGCCTCCTACTCTGCTGGCAGCGCAGGAACAAAATGTTAGATCAAAGTAATACATCTAGTATGGCTTCACTAGCATTGTTTCAGGAGATAACTCTCTCTCTGTGTGAAGAGTATGTCATCTCGCAGCCAAAATGACAACTTGCACTAACGGACAGAGGAACAATATGGAGTGATTCGAAACCTGTGTGTAGTGTGTGTGTGTGTGTGTGTGTGTGTAGTGTGTGTGTGTGTAGTGTGTATGTGTGTGTGAGTGCGGTGCAATGACTGTGTCCTGTCTACCACAGTGTACCAGCCAACTGCAGAGGCTGATAGAAAAGCTGACAATATGTCTCTTTGGTTCAATGTTCCAGATACACAAAACCAATATTTCACACCAACAACCTACATGGTGTACCTTACTGACTCTCTTAGTAGACTGCAAAACAATCTGTGGCCCAACTCTAAGACATATCAAAGGCCTGAGGCTAATCACAATGGACAGTAACGCTGCTATTTGGATTGGTCTGCACCTCTGTCCTCCACAGCGAAGACGTTGTAGAACATCCGTACGAGGACAGTAACGCTGCTATTTGGATTGGTCTGCACCTCTGTCCTCCACAGCGAAGACGTTGTAGAACATCCGTACGAGGACAGTAACGCTGCTATTTGGATTGGTCTGCACCTCTGTCCTCCACAGCGAAGACGTTGTAGAACATCCGTACGAGGACAGTAACGCTGCTATTTGGATTGGTCTGCACCTCTGTCCTCCACAGCGAAGACGTTGTAGAACATCCGTACGAGGACAGTAACGCTGCTATTTGGATTGGTCTGCACCTCTGTCCTCCACAGCGAAGACGTTGTAGAACATCCGCACGAGGACAGTAACGCTGCTATTTGGATTGGTCTGCACCTCTGTCCTCCACAGCGAAGACGTTGTAGAACATCCGCACGAGGACAGTAACGCTGCTATTTGGATTGGTCTGCACCTCTGTCCTCCACAGCGAAGACGTTGTAGAACATCCGTACGAGGACAGTAACGCTGCTATTTGGATTGGTCTGCACCTCTGTCCTCCACAGCGAAGACGTTGTAGAACATCCGCACGAGGACAGTAACGCTGCTATTTGGATTGGTCTGCACCTCTGTCCTCCACAGCGAAGACGTTGTAGAACATCCGCACGAGGACAGTAACGCTGCTATTTGGATTGGTCTGCACCTCTGTCCTCCACAGCGAAGACGTTGTAGAACATCCGTACGAGGACAGTAACGCTGCTATTTGGATTGGTCTGCACCTCTGTCCTCCACAGCGAAGACGTTGTAGAACATCCGTACGAGGCGTGAATAAGCTCCAGTAGAGGCTGTAGTAGCAGGCTGGCAGGAGGGGTAATACATGCACCCATCTTAATATGCACATCAGAGTAATTGAGCACAAACGTCAGCAGCAGGAATATTTTCACTCCTATATCATTTCTATGGGGTCGTTTTTACAACAATCAGGATACTGTGGTGGGTGACAAGGGATGGGGACAATGACAGGGTACAACAGGTTTGAGTGTACAAAACATTAAGAACACCTGCTCTTTCCACGACAGACTGGCCAGGTGAATCCAAGTGAAAGCTATGATCCCTTATTGATTTGTTAAATCCACTTTAAAATCAATGTAGATGAAGGGGAGGAGACGGGTAAAAGAAGAATTTTCAACCATGAGATAATATTGAAGTGCCTTTAAACGGGGTATGGTAGTAAGTGCCAGGCACACCGGTTACACCTTAATCAACAACCATATGCTTTCTCTTTTGCCAATTACATTCGATGGCCTTTCCTTGTGGATTCACTGGGAGAGAGACACACAGACACACACGTAGGCCTCTTCTCTAATCAAGAACACTGACATCTGCTACTATAACGTATTGATTAGTATGCAGCTCATATTTCTCTGCCAGACTTAAATGAATAACCAGAACCCCCCCCAAAATCTCTTCTACCCCTCACTCAGCCACCCCACCCTGTAAATCCATCTTCAATGCGCCTCTATCTCGACACTAAGTGGTCAAACAACATAGCCATTAGCCTGGCACTCAGCTGGGCAGGATTTAATGAACAACAGTCATCGAGTGTCTGTCCGGAGACAGCAGGAGCACACTGTCTGTCTGTGTTGTTAACAAACAGCCTTTAACAACAGTCATTGTCTGTGGTGTTAACAGCTTTTAACAGTCATTTTCTGTCTGTGGTGTTAACAAAGAGCCTATAACAACTGTCATTGTCTGTGGTGTTAACAGCCTTAAACAACAGTCATTGTCTGTGGTGTTAACAGCCTTAAACAACAGTCATTGTCTGTGGTGTTAACAAAGAGCCTTAAACAACAGTCATTGTCTGTGGTGTTAACAAAGAGCCTTAAACAACAGTCATTGTCTGTGGTGTTAACAAAGAGCCTTAAACAACAGTCATTGTCTGTGGTGTTAACAAAGAGCCTTAAACAACAGTCATTGTCTGTGGTGTTAACAAAGAGCCTTAAACAACAGTCATTGTCTGTGTTGTTAACAAAGAGCCTTAAACAACAGTCATTGTCTGTGTTGTTAACAAAGAGCCTTAAACAACAGTCATCGTCTGTGGTGTTAACAAAGAGCCTTTAACAACAGGCATTGTATGTGTTGTTAACAGCTTTTAACAGCCATTTTTTGTCTGTGGTGTTAACAAAGAGCCTTTAACAACAGTCATTGTCTGTGGTGTTAACAGCCTTAAACAACAGTCATTGTCTGTGGTGTTAACAGCCTTAAACAACAGTCATTGTCTGTGGTGTTAAAGAGCCTTAAACAACAGTCATTGTCTGTGTTGTTAACAAAGAGCCTTAAACAACAGTCATCGTCTGTGGTGTTAACAAAGAGCCTTTAACAACAGGCATTGTATGTGTTGTTAACAGCTTTTAACAGCCATTTTCTGTCTGTGGTGTTAACAAAGAGCCTTTAACAACAGTCATTATCTGTGGTGTTAACAAAGAGCCTTTAACAACAGGCATTGTATGTGTTGTTAACAGCTTTTAACAGCCATTTTCTGTCTGTGGTGTTAGCAAAGAGCCTTTAACAACAGTCATTATCTGTGGTGTTAACAGCCTTAAACAACAGTCATTGTCTGTGGTGTTAATAAACAGCCTTTACTCACCAGCCTGCACCTGTTCTCACACACTGCAGAGGCTAACACGTAGTCTTACAGAGAAGGGGTGTGTGTGTGTGTGTGTGTGTGTGTGTGTGTGTGAAATGTCTATGTCAAATCATGTGATAGTGCATGAGTACCTTCTTAATAAAACATCCTTGAGGATATGGGTCGTCCTTTTAAAATTGCAGCGTACTACTGCACAGCTTGCGTGGTGGCGGCAGATTTCTATGGCACGTTATTTAAGTGCCAACCACTGGTACCATTAATACTAGTTAGTGCTAGTTTGACCACCAGAGGGCATCTTTGAGAAGCATTTGATAGCCTTCAAAACTGGCTGTACTAGAGAATTTAAAACCTTTTATTGTAAGAACATAGTATATGGGGGACTGATTTTAAGAAATGTTAATTAACTTGATATATATTATGGTGTTTCTACTCCAAGAAAAACTAAAAACCCTCTGGGTTTCCGTTAGTTTTGGACGGAAAATATACAGAGCTGGCCTATTTAGCTAAATAATCGCCGTGTCGTCTGCAGGGCACACGGGAGACCGGGGCTCAGGAGGAAGGGAGGAAGAACTAGGCTGTCCTTGTAAATAAGAATTTGTTCTTAACTGATTCCATATGTGTTATTTCATAGTTGTGATGTCTTCACTATTATTCTACAATGTAGAAAAAAGTAAAAATAAAGAAAAACCCTGGAATGAGTAGGTAACCAAACTTTTGAGGACATCAAGACGTTTTGGCTAGAGAAATTGATGATACTACAATGCAACAAATACATTGATCATCTCAGCAAGGTTGTCCCCGTGGTTGTGGAGCAGGGTGGAAGTGCAACTAAAATGTAGTTTAAATTACCATCTGCATTTTGAAAGTATTTTTTCAAGTTATTCTATTAACTGAAGCATAAAGATGTTGATGAAGAAATACTGTACTGCTGTTTTGAGTTAGAAATGTAACACTTCAGTTAAGTATCGAATTCATTGCAGATAGGGGGGGGGGGGGTGTTCACATCTACAGTAGCCAGGCTATAAAGGCTATTGTCCTGATACTCAGGCTACTAGTGTTTGAAAACACGTTTTCAAAATCCACCAGTGGTCCATCACTACTGTAAATAAAAACACAGCATCTTGTTTACATTCTTTATTGTAAACATAATGTCACAAATAATTTGTATCTATCTTTCCAATGAGTTGTAGAGTTTGGGATTAATTTAATTAATATTATGGTGTTTATATTCCAAGAAAAACGGAAAAAAACCTCTGGGTTTCCGTTGTGATGGGACGGAAAATATGGCGCTGTACAACATGAGTCGGGAGTAGGCTACAGTGCTGGGCTATTTAGCTAAATAATCCCTGTGTCGTGTGCGGTATAGAGGCAAGTCTATTGTCCAGCTACCTGCTAGAACAGCATGAACGTTTCCCTAGTTAGAGCCATTATTAGTGCCCCTTAAAGTGTTGCACTGTGCTACCCAGTGTGGCGGGGGACCACCCCCCCCTTCCCTCCTCCTCCCTTCCCCATGGGCTAGGTCGGTCTTCTGTGCGTGGCTTTGCGGCCCATCCCGTGCCCCCTGCCCTCGTGCCTTTCAGTGGATACAGCTGGAGAGTCCCATTGTGCGCCACTCGGGAGCCATGAACAATATGACCAATATATATTGTCCTGCTAATAACAGGGTTAATAATATACCTGTCAGACTATCCAAGGGGCTTTTATATAATTCTAACGGAATAATAATAATAATAGCTTTGTTTAAAAAATAACAATATTTTGGAGATTATTTTGTTTTCAAATAACGTAAAATGAGTGAGAAAAAGGCCATTCTTGAACATGGGGTGAGACATTGTTACTAATTTGTAAATAAAGCCAGTTTGTTATTTCTGTCTTTAGAGGGAGAGAAACCAAAAAACTACAGTCATCACATGGGTTTCCCAGTCGAGGCCGGCACGGGTATTGAACCAGAACACAGCTTGCACTAATATGCAGTGTCTTAGATCGTTGCACCACTCAGGCGCTGTATAACGTGACCGGTCGGGAGTGTTCTATACTACTACAGTAAGAGAAAAATAATACTAACAAAATAAAATAAGAACCTTAGTGTAACCTTAGACTAACGGTCTTAGTAAGTAATACTGAAGTCGTGCTCAATTATTAGTTTCTATTTAGGTTTATGTCACCCATTCATTGTCAGTTAGAGACACCGTAGGACCCAAAAGCATAATCAGTGCTCTAACTCCCCCTTGTGGTGGTCTGGAGCAATGAAGTGGTGACGCAGGGTACCGTACTGAACCACAAATGACCTCTAACGCCCGCAGCATAATGGCAAAACTTTTAGTGGAGCAACCACTGTAGTGACACAGGCACCCAATACCCCTACACATATCTGCAAATGTCACAGATGGGAGGAAGTTGCGATTTGTGTGTGTGTATAAAATAATGGATTACGCATATGCATGTGAATATTGAGCTTGAGTGTGTGTCATATCGCCACTGACAGCCATTAGAGACAAAGGGAGGACTGTACGGAATATGTATAGTCTATTTCTTGTCATGTGGGATTGATTGACTATATAACGGTGTATCAAAGCTACTGCACATATTTGTTGAGACAATTTTCTGTGACCTTGGAGTTAGACACACACACACACACACCTCTCTCTTCTAGCCTATTCTCTTGGCCCAATCAGATGATTCATACTAGTCAGATCTCCCTGCCTTGAAGGATTCTGCCTGGCTGGCTATGTAGCTTGTCCTTCTCTTTGAGGTCCAGCTCTCCTTGGAGACCAGGGGGGAGGAGGGGAGGATCGCTACCGCTGCGGTTGAGATCAGAGCCCTTTCTCTGGGGTGCGGGGGACCGGAGGGCAGCCTGGAGAGGTCAGACATTGTGCTGGGGTAAGCTGGCGCGGGATTACTCCCTCACTCTCTTTTAGTCACACTCTTTAAAATAAAACTCTGCCGCAGCTGATTCCGATGGATGAACTAAACGGGAGAGGACACGCTTATTGAAAGGCCCCCACACACACACACTGTCTGATCAAGCTGACAGACTGCCTGACAGAACTGACACACACTCTTCTATAAAGGTGTGTGTATGACGGCAGAGAAGAGAGAAGAGGGGGGCAGGACTGGGCCTGTGACCTCAACATGGTAGGAGCCAGCCAGCCAGGCATTTGACAACTCAATAAGGGTACGACAGACACACGGGTTGATGTGAAACGGGTATCGGCACGGTGGGCAGCCCAGGTGGTAAGAGACAAAACATTGCTGTGAGATTGTGTGTGCCCAGCAGGAAGTGAGAAAAGAGAGGAGAGAGGGATCTCTCCGCAGTTTTCAGGATGACAGCTGCTGTGTGTGTGGTAGTGTGTGTGTGGAGCAGCGTGTTCATGCCTTCACCAGGATCATGCCGGCATACAACAAGCACTGTTGTCATGGGAACCTTGGCTATTCTACAAAAAGGGGACAACTGCGAGCCAGATACACACACTTACCAGGGTTTCGGTTAGGAAAATGTGGCGCTGGACATTTGACAGGCATCATTTTAATTTTCCTGGCATTTGAGAAATGTACCGGACCCATATGCATTGGGTGGTTACTTGATCAGGGTGTCCACCCACGGTGCTACATTATGGTAATTCATCTTAACAGAACATGCACGTCGAGGACGTGTGTCCTTACCGCGCAATTTGAACATGTTACCATAACTGTCCACATGTACTTTTCCTCAGCCAACAAGATGCCAAACCAACAGCAACATCCCTAGCCTGGGTTGAGTTTGGGAAAGACCATTTTCACCATAAAAAGCATTCCATGCATCATTACATTTGCAGAGTTACTATTCATAATGTGATCAGTAGATTGGAAAGTCATAATTTAATATAACTCAATCACTGTTGGAAAAGACCATTCAATGCAACACATGGCTGAGCGCGTGTAACAGCCTGGGATATAGGCTGTATAAGATATGTTTCTTCTTGCTTTGCATGGGAAAAACACAGTTCATGCAATACTACTACATGGGATATGACTGGAGACATGAGGAGAATCTTTTTGAATGCGACAGGGTAGCCGAAATCTAACAGGCCAATGACAATGAGAGACACAACCAACTGGAGGAGGAAATGATGCTCCAACAATAAACCAAATGAACGTGGCACTGACTCAACAATGACAGAGTGGAAATAGGCAGAGCACAGTCACCAGGGATATGGCCGACCTCTGCTGGTGCGGTTAAATACAGATTACAGTCTTTTTTTTTACAGCAACCGCCATTTGCAATCTAAACTATGTTTAACTGCGAGTGAATTTTGAAACACTGATATGGCTGACTGGGCACCCCTACTTTTCACTGACAGTCATAACTCCACAATCATCTATTTGGTATTCGCAATATGAGCTTTTCCAAATTGTGTGTGCTGCCCAAATTGTGTGTGCTGCCCAAATTGTGTGTGCTGCCCAAATTGTGTGTGCTGCCCAAATTGTGTGTGCTGCCCAAATTGCGAGCGTTGCATTTCCTTCACACTGTAGGCAATAGGATTTAAAACAATACACAACTTATAAAGGCTGGAGGAAGCTAATGATCCTCTGTGGCCAAATCATGCTTTAGTAGCCTATTTTTTAGTAGCCTATTTGGAACTATTTGATTTATTTCTGTATAGACAGGAGTTGGCTAACTAGGCTATATCATTTTGCCATGAGCATTTGGTGTCCTTGCAGTGAAAGAAAGTAGAAAACCAGCAGAACAATGGAAATCTGTATCAAATCATTGCCACCAAGGATATGGTTGGATTTGCCAAGATACTTTGAAACAAGGTAAAAACACATCTCATAATATGTATTCAAATATTCAGGTGTCAAACAATTAAGTAGCTACAGGTTTTCAAAATGCCTACAGCTCATTGCAAAGTGGTGTGACGTGCTGATGAAGCCTGCCTTCTGTTGCTTATGCAGTTGAATGACGAATGGGAAGCGAGCTTTAATTACCAGTTCAGAAAAACAAATAATTGCTATTTTCAATGGTTGTCCCAAAAATATTTTTAGAATTTAGAATTGAGCAATGATTGGGTTTATAGAAGCGCTGTCTGACTGATTTACCACTCAAAGGCTCTGCATCTCTATTCTGTGCAGGTGTTAAGATACATAACGAACACACACACGCACCAATCTGATTCCACTAAAGTATGCAAATTAACCCATAGACCAATAAACATGACCAGCCTAATGTAGCTCCATCAATGAATAGGCTAAAAAGCATCATTTCACAACAGGATTTTTTCTTTATTGGCTTTTCAATTTTTTAAAGGCCAAAAGCCAGCTATTACCGACTAACAGAAACCCTGACACACACATGGAAAACACAACACAGCAAATTATATTTGCAAAAGAAACACAAATATACACTACTAGCTTATTAGAGCCCAAACGAGACCCCTGTAAGCTGTGGAAGTGCCAGTGGCTTGATATTCAGGGGCCTATCAGCAGTCCCCAATGCCTCACTCCTGTTCGTACAAAAACTATGTTTACACGACAAGACAAAAATTCTTGCCACAACAAGGCAATTCAATAGCATCGATTAAAAGATGAATCCCCACTAATGTTGAGTTCGGGGCAATATTAAGAGAATGGGTGGGAGGGAGTGTGGAGGTAGAGAAAGAGAGGGAGAGGTAGAGGGACTAGAGAAAGAGAGGTAGACAGACTAGAGAGAAAGAAAGAAAATGAGACCCTTGCAAGATAATGATTGAGAGAAAGAGAGGTAGAGTTAGAGGGACTAGAAAAAAATGTATGTAGACAAACTGGTTGAGAGAATGAGAGAATGAAGAGGGAAAGCAAGGGAAGCAAGAGAGAGAAAGAAGGAGAGAATGAAGAGGGAAAGCAAGGGAAGCGAGAGAGAGAGAGAAAGAAGGAGAGAATGAAGATGGGAAAGCAAGGGAAGCGAGAGAGAAAGAAGGAGAGAATGAAGAGGGAAAGCAAGGGAAGCGAGAGAGAGAGAAAGAAGGAGAGAATGAAGAGGGAAAGCAAGGGAAGCGAGAGAGAGAGAAAGAAGGAGAGAATGAAAAGGGAAAGCAAGGGAAGCGAGAGAGAGAAAGAAGGAGAGAATGAAGATGGGAAAGCAAGGGAAGCGAGAGAGAGAAAGAAGGAGAGAATGAAGAGGGAAAGCAAGGGAAGCAAGAGAGAGAAAGAAGGAGAGAATGAAGAGGGAAAGCAAGGGAAGCGAGAGAGAGAAAGGAGAGAATGAAGAGGGAAAGCAAGGGAAGCAAGAGAGAAAGAAGGAGAGAATGAAGAGGGAAAGCAAGGGAAGCGAGAGAGAGAAAGGAGAGAATGAAGAGGGAAAGCAAGGGAAGCAAGAGAGAGAAAGAAGGAGAGAATGAAGAGGGAAAGCAAGGGAAGCGAGAGAGAGAAAGGAGAGAATGAAGAGGGAAAGCAAGGGAAGCGAGAGAGAGAAAGGAGAGAATGAAGAGGGAAAGCAAGGGAAGCAAGAGAGAGAAAGAAGGAGAGAATGAAAAGGGAAAGCAATGGAAGTGAGAGAGAGAAAGAAGGAGAGAATGAAGAGGGAAAGCAAGGGAAGCAAGAGAGAGAAAGGAGGAGAGAAGAAGAGGGAAAGCAAGGGAAGCGAGAGAGAGAAAGAAGGAGAGAATGAAGAGGGAAAGCAAGGGAAGCGAGAGAGAGAAAGGAGAGAATGAAGAGGGAAAGCAAGGGAAGCAAGAGAGAGAAAGAAGGAGAGAATGAAGAGGGAAAGCAAGGGAAGCGAGAGAGAGAAAGAAGGAGAGAATGAAGAGGGAAAGCAAGGGAAGCGAGAGAGAGAAAGGAGAGAATGAAGAGGGAAAGCAAGGGAAGCGAGAGAGAGAAAGAAGGAGAGAATGAAGAGGGAAAGCAAGGGAAGCGAGAGAGAGAAAGGAGAGAATGAAGAGGGAAAGCAAGGGAAGCGAGAGAGAAAGGAGAGAAGAAGAGGGAAAGCAAGGGAAGCGAGAGAGAGAAAGGAGAGAAGAGGGAAAGCAAGGGAAGCGAGAGAGAGAAAGAACGAGACAATGAAGAGGGAAAGCAAGGGAAGCGAGAGAGAGAAAGAAGGAGAGAAGAAGAGGGAAAGCAAGGGAAGCGAGAGAGAGAGAAAGAAGGAGAGAAGAAGAGGGAAAGCAAGGGAAGCGAGAGAGAGAGAAAAAAGAAGAGAAGAGGGAAAGCAAGGGAAGCGAGAGAGAGAAAGGAAAGAAGAAGAGGGAAAGCGGAGCAGGAAGAAGCAGAGGGTAGAATATATAATAAAGCAGAGGGATGGTAGTGTTTCATTCCCTCAACAATTACTACAATTATCACCCTAATCACACGTGTCATCCAGGGACCGCAAACAGAAGTGCTGACGACGGCCTTTAACCAGATGAGAGGGGGAAGATGGAGGGATAGGGGAGGATAAAAGACAACAATAATGAGGAGAAAGGGAGGGAGAGAGAGAGGCTAAGGCAGAACTGAACATGTAGGTCATCAAAGGTGTAGAGCAAACAAAAAAGTAAGAAAAACGGAGGAGGACGGAGGAAGAGAAGGTCCATCCATAATTCAGAGGTGTGTGTGTGTGTGTGGTGCTTCTATGAATCAAATCAAATCTAATTTATTTATATAGCCCTTCGTACATCAGCTGATATCTCAAAGTGCTGTACAGAAACCCAGCCTAAAACCCCAAACAGCAAGCAATGCAGGTGTAGAAGCACCGTGGCTAGGAAAAACTCCCTAGAAAGGCCAAAACCTAGGAAGAAACCTAGAGAGGAACCAGGCTATGTGGGCTGGCCAGTTCTCTTCTGGCTGTGGTCCCTGCTTTGTAAAGGTCACACACATGTAGCAGAGGGAAACATTGTTGTTACAGACCTGGGTGGGGAGAGGTGCATGCTAGTTGAGTGTGTAGGTACAGGACCCAACAAGGTGTTCAGGAAAGGGGATTCGAGTAAAGACATTAAAGAATAATGATTTCCTAGTCAAATAAATGTTAAAGGTTAGCTGAGTCAAAGGCTCATTAAAAGGTTAAATAAGACAACTAAGAAAAGCCATGACAAACCTGTGTGTGTGTGTGTGTGTGTGTGTGTGTGTGTGTGTGTGTTGGAAGGGCATTTGATGGTTCTGGAAGGACATGCTGGGCCCTTACTGTTAGCACCTGGAGGCTGGAGCGAGAAAATAGGAACAATGTGAATGTGTGCATGAGGCAGATGAGGTGAGAGTCGAGTTTCTCTATCCGGTAGAAGACGGTGTCCCCTCTCTCTGGTCAGTCTCTGCGGAGGTGAGAGTCGAGTATCTCTATCCGGTAGAAGACGGTGTCCCCTCTCTCTGGTCAGTCTCCGCGGAGGAGAGGAAGGAGAGCAGGGACTGTGAGGCCGACCCTCTGCTGCTCTCTCCCTCCCTCCACTGGGACTAATGCCATGTTCAAAACAACTGGGAACTTGGAAATCTCAGACTTCAGCGCAATCAAGACACCTGATAAAATAAAGAAACATCTTTTGCACCTTTCAAGGTGGCACCTTTCAAGCGCTCCAACCTGAAGATCACGGACGTCAAGATTTGACCACACCCCCCCAGACAGCCAAAGAGCTGATTGCAAAATCTACTTGCTTAGGCTTATGAGATTATAACACACATTAAGAAAAAACAACCTTACATTTTTTAAAACAGAGCCAAGGATAACAATCTAGTAACAACAAAACTTGAGAAGTTTTCCTAAATCACCAGAGGTTTCTATTCCCTAAATCAGAGGGAGAGATGGAGGGCTCTTGATAACAAGCTTGTTCTATAAGGTCCCAAGCAGCAGCCCCACTCAGCCCAGCCACTTAGCAACACACTGTCCAACTCCTACAGCCAGCCAGCCAGCCAGCCAGCCAAAAAAAAGAGAGAGAGAAAGAGAAAGAGAAAGAGAGAGAGAGAGAGAGAAAGAAAGAGGACAGCAGCACAATTAGACCCAACCAAATCATGAGAAAACAAAAAGATAATTACTTGACACATTGGAAAGAATTAACAAAAAAAGAGCAAACTAGAATGCTATTTGGCCCTACACAGAGAGTACACAGCGGCAGAATACCTGACCACTGTGACTGCCCCAAAATTAAGGAAAGCTTTGACTATGTACAGACTCAGTGAGCATAGCCTTGCTATTGACAAAAGGCCGCCATAGGCAGACATAGCTCTCAAGAGAAGACAGGATATGTGCTCACTGCCCACAAAATGAGGTGGAAACTGAGCTGCACTTCCTAAACTCCTGCCCAATGTATGACCATATTAGAGAGACATATTTCCCTCAGATTACACAGATCCACAAAGAATTTGAAAACAAATCCAATTTTGATAAACTCCCATATCTACTGGGTGAAATTCCACAGTGTGTCATGACAGCAGCAAGAATTGTGACCTGTTGCCACGAGAAAAGGGCAACCAGCGAAGAACACACACCATTGTAAATATAACCCATATTGATGCTTATTTATTTGTATCTTGTGTCCTTTAACCATTTGTACATTGTTAAAACACTGTATATTTATAATATGACATTTGTAATGTCTTTATTGTTTTGAAACTTCTGTATGTGTAATGTTTACTGTTAATTTGTATTGTTTATTTCACTTTATATATTATCTACCTCACTTGCTTTGGCAATGTTAACACATGTTTCCCATGCCAATAAAGCCCTTGAATTGAGAGAGAGAGAGAGAGAGAGAGAGAGAGAGAGAGAGAGAGAGAGACACAGAGAGAGAGAGAGAGAGAGAGAGAGACAGAGACAGAGAGAGACAGAGACAGAGAGAGACAGAGAGAGAGAGACAGAGAGAGAGAGACAGAGAGGCAGAGAAAGAGAGGCAGAGAGAGAGAGAGAGAGGCAGAGAGAGAGACAGAGGCAGAGAGAGAGACAGAGGCAGAGAGAGAGACAGAGAGAGAGAGAGAGACAGAGAGAGAGAGAGACAGAGAGAGAGAGAGACAGAGACAGAGAGAGACAGAGACAGAGAGAGACAGAGACAGAGAGAGACAGAGACAGAGAGAGACAGAGAGAGACAGAGACAGAGAGAGACAGAGAGAGAGAGACAGAGACAGAGAGAGGCAGAGAGAGAGAGAGGCAGAGAGAGAGAGAGAGAGAGAGAGACAGAGAGACAGAGCAAGACAGAGACAGACAGAGAGAGAGAAATATACAAAGAGAGAAATATACAAAGAGAGAGAAAGATACAAAGAGAGAGAAAGATAGAGAGAGAGAGAAAGATACAGAGAGAGAGAGAGAAAGAAAGATACAGAGAGAGAGATAGATACAGAGAGAGAGATAGATAGAGAGAGAGATTGATACAGAGAGAGAGATTGATACAGAGAGAGAGATAGATACAAAGAGAGAGAAAGATACAAAGAGAGAGAAAGATAGAGAGAGAGAGAAAGATACAGAGAGAGAGATAGATACAGAGAGAGAGAGAGAAAGAAAGATACAGAGAGAGAGATAGATACAGAGAGAGAGATAGATAGAGAGAGAGATTGATACAGAGAGAGAGATTGATACAGAGAGAGAGATAGATACAAAGAGAGAGAAAGATAGAGAGAGAGAGAAAGATACAGAGAGAGAGAGAAAGAAAGATACAGAGAGAGAGAGATAGAAAGATACAGAGAGAGAGAGATAGATACAGAGAGAGAGAGAGAAAGAAAGATACAGAGAGAGAGATAGATACAGAGAGAGACAGAGAGAGACAGAGAGAGAGAAATATACAAAGAGAGAAATATACAAAGAGAGAAATATACAAAGAGAGAGAAAGATACAAAGAGGGAGAAAGATACAAAGAGAGAGAAAGATAGAGAGAGAGAGAAAGATACAGAGAGAGAGAGATAGATACAGAGAGAGAGAGAGAAAGAAAGATACAGAGAGAGAGAGAGAAAGAAAGATACAGAGAGAGAGATAGATACAGAGAGAGAGATAGATACAGAGAGAGAGATTGATACAGAGAGAGAGATTGATACAGAGAGAGAGATAGATACAAAGAGAGAGAAAGATAGAGAGAGAGAGAAAGATACAGAGAGAGAGAGATAGATACAGAGAGAGAGAGAGAAAGAAAGATACAGAGAGAAAGAAAGATACAGAGAGAGAGAAAGAGAGAGAAAGATAGAGAGAGAAAGATACAGAGAGGGAGAGAAAGATACTGAGAGGGAGAGAAAGATACAGAGAGGGAGAGAAAGATACAGAGAGAGAGAAAGATACTGAGAGGGAGAGAAAGATACTGAGAGGGAGAGAAAGATACAGAGAGGGAGAGAAAGATACAAAGAGAGAGAAATATACAAAGAGAGAGAAATATACAGAGAGAGAAATATACAGAGAGAAAAATAGAGTTACAGAGAGAGAGAGAGAAAGATACAGAGAGAGAAAGATACAGAGAGAGAAAGATACAGAGAGAGAAAGATACAGAGAGAGAAAGATACAGAGAGAGAGAGAAAGATACAGAGAGAGAGAGAAAGATACAGAGAGAGAGAGAAAGATACAGAGAGAGAGAGAAAGATACATCGAGAGAGAGAAAGATACATCGAGAGAGAGAAAGATACAGAGAGAGAGAGAAAGATACAGAGAGAGAGAGAAAGAGAAAGATACAGAGAGAGAGAGAAAGATACAGAGAGAGAAAGATACAGAGAGAGAAAGATACAGAGAGAGAGAGAAAGATAGAGAGAGAGAGAAAGATACAGAGAGAGAGAAAGATACAGAGAGAGAGAGAAAGATACAGAGAGAGAGAGAAAGATACAGAGAGAGAGAGAAAGATACAGAGAGAGAGAGAAAGATACAGAGAGAGAGAGAAAGATACAGAGAGAGAGAGAAAGATACAGAGAGAGAGAGATAAAGAGAGAGAGAAAGATACAGAGAGAGAGAGAAAGATACAGAGAGAGAGAGAAAGATACAGAGAGAGAGAAAGAGAAAGATACAGAGAGAGAGAGAAAGAGAAAGATACAGAGAGAGAGAGAAAGAGAAAGATACAGAGAGAGAAAGAGAAAGATACAGAGAGAGAGAGAAAGAGAAAGATACAGAGAGAGAGAGAGAAAGCAAGGGAGCGAGTGACAGGAGAAAAGAAAGACTAAACAGGAGACAGAAAGGAGAGAAAGACCAAAATAGAAGCGAGAGAAAGAAAGTCAGTGGGCCCACAGGAGAGGACAGCAACACAAAAGGCTGGTGCAAAACACGGAGAGAAAGAAGAGAAAGCAGAGAGGACGAGGAGGACGGGAGGAAAATTTGACCAACTGGATATTCTAAATAGGCCAGGTGAATCACACTGGTTCACTGAGATAACTGCTGTCTGCAGAGACACACAGAGAGGGAGGAGGGACAGAAGGAAAATGTGGACTTCTCAGCACGTGGCACTCGGGAAGGCAGGCTGCCGTCGTCTCCCTCTCCTGAACATCTCTCTTTTTATCTGTCCTCTGAGTCGTAAGCTGAAAATCTATGAACCCGCAGTTGGAGAGAAAGAGAGATGAGAAGTAGAGAGCGATAGAGAGAAATAGAGTGATAGAAGTAGAGAGAAGGTAGGTGGCGGATAGCCTAAGTGTTGGGCCACTAACCGAAAGGTTGCTAGATCGAATCCCTGAGCTGACAAGGTAAAAATATGTTGTTCTGCCTCTGAACAAGGCAGTTAACCCACTGTTCAGAGGCTGTGTTCTTCACTGACTTGACTAGATAAATAAAGGTTAAAAAGTAGAGAGAAGCAGAGAGAAGCAGAAAGCGATGGAGAGAAGCAGAGAGCGGTGGAGAGAAGCAGAGAGCGATGGAGAGAAGCAGAGAGCGATGGGGAGAAGCAGAGAGCGATGGGGAGAAGCAGAGAGCGATGGGGAGAAGCAGAGAGCGATAGAGAGAAGCAGAGAGCGATAGAGAGAAGCAGAGAGCGATATAGAGAAGCAGAGAGCGATAGAGAGAGAAGCAGAGAGCGATAGAGAGAGAAGCAGAGAGCGATAGAGAGAGAAGCAGAGAGCGATAGAGAGAGAAGCAGAGAGCGATAGAGAGAAGCAGAAAGCGATAGAGAGAAGCAGAGAACGATAGAGAGCGATATAGAGCGATAGAGAGAAGCAGAGAGCGATAGAGAGAAGCAGAGAGCGATAGAGAGAAGCAGAGAGCGATAGAGAAGCAGAGAGCGATAGAGAGAAGCAGAGAGCGATAGAGAGCGATAGAGAGAAGCAGAGAGCGATAGAGAGCGATAGAGAGAAGCAGAGAGCGATAGAGAGAGAAGCAGAGAGCGATAGAGAGAGAAGCAGAGAGCGATGGAGAGAGAAGCAGAGAGTGATAGAGAGAAGCAGAAAGTGATAGAGAGAAGCAGAGAGCGATAGAGAGAAGCAGAGAGCGATAGAGAGAAGCAGAGAGCGATAGAGAGAAGCAGAGAGCGATAGAGAGAGAAGCAGAGAGCGATAGAGAGAGAAGCAGAGAGCGATAGAGAGAGAAGCAGAGAGCGATAGAGAGAGAAGCAGAGAGCGATAGAGAGAGAAGCAGAGAGCGATAGAGAGAGAAGCAGAGAGCGATAGAGAGAGAAGCAGAGAGCGATAGAGAGAGAAGCAGAGAGCGATAGAGAGAAGCAGAAAGCGATAGAGAGAAGCAGAGAACGATAGAGAGCGATATAGAGCGATAGAGAGAAGCAGAGAGCGATAGAGAGAAGCAGAGAGCGATAGAGAGAAGCAGAGAGCGATAGAGAGAAGCAGAGAGCGATAGAGAGAGAAGCAGAGAGCGATAGAGAGAGAAGCAGAGAGCGATAGAGAGAAGCAGAGAGCGATAGAGAGAAGCAGAAAGCGATAGAGAGAAGCAGAGAACGATAGAGAGCGATATAGAGCGATAGAGAGAAGCAGAGAGCGATAGAGAGAAGCAGAGAGCGAGAGAGAAGCAGAGAGCGATAGAGAAGCAGAGAGCGATAGAGAGAAGCAGAGAGCGATAGAGAGCGATAGAGAGAAGCAGAGAGCGATAGAGAGAAGCAGAGAGAGATAGAGAGAAGCAGAGAGCGATAGAGAGAAGCAGAGAGCGATAGAGAGAAGCAGAGAGCGATAGAGAGAAGCAGAGAGCGATAGAGAGAAGCAGAGAGCGATAGAGAAGCAGAGAGCGATAGAGAGAAGCAGAGAGCGATAGAGAGAAGCAGAGAGCGATAGAGAGAAGCAGAGAGCGATAGAGAGAAGCAGAGAGAGATAGAGAGAAGCAGAGAGAGATAGAGAGAAGCAGAGAGCGATAGAGAGAAGCAGAGAGCGATAGAGAGAAGCAGAGAGCGAGAGAGAAGCAGAGAGCGATAGAGAAGCAGAGAGCGATAGAGAGAAGCAGAGAGCGATAGAGAGCGATAGAGAGAAGCAGAGAGCGATAGAGAGAAGCAGAGAGAGATAGAGAGAAGCAGAGAGCGATAGAGAGAAGCAGAGAGCGATAGAGAGAAGCAGAGAGCGATAGAGAGAAGCAGAGAGCGATAGAGAGAAGCAGAGAGCGATAGAGAAGCAGAGAGCGATAGAGAGAAGCAGAGAGCGATAGAGAGAAGCAGAGAGCGATAGAGAGAAGCAGAGAGCGATAGAGAGAAGCAGAGAGAGATAGAGAGAAGCAGAGAGAGATAGAGAGAAGCAGAGAGCGATAGAGAGAAGCAGAGAGCGATAGAGAGAAGCAGAGAGCGATAGAGAGAAGCAGAGAGCGATAGAGAGAAGCAGAGAGCGATAGAGAGAAGCAGAGAGCGATAGAGAGAAGCAGAGAGCGATAGAGAGAAGCATAGAGAGAGAGAAGCAGAGAGCGATAGAGAGAGAAGCAGAGAGCGATAAAGAGAGAAGCAGAGAGCGATAGAGAGAGAAGCAGAGATCGATAGAGAGAAGCAAAGAGCGATAGAGAGAAGCAGAGAGCGATAGAGAGAAGCAGAAAGCGATAGAGAGAAGCATAGAGAGAGAGAGAAGCAGAAAGCAATAGAGCGATAGAGAGAAGCAGAGAGCGATAGAGAGAAGCAGAGAGCGATTGAGAGAAGCAGAGAGCGATGGAGAGAAGCAGAGAGCGATGGAGAGAAGCAGAGAGCGATAGAGAGAAGCAGAAAGCGATAGAGAGAAGCAGAGAGCGATAGAGAGAAGCAGAGAGCGATAGAGAGAAGCAGAGAGCGATAGAGAGAAGCAGAGAGCGATAGAGAGAAGCAGAGAGCGATAGAGAGAGAAGCAGAGAGCGATAGAGAGAAGCAGAGAGCGATAGAGAGAAGCAGAAAGCGATAGAGAGAAGCAGAGAACGATAGAGAGCGATATAGAGCGATAGAGAGAAGCAGAGAGCGATAGAGAGAAGCAGAGAGCGAGAGAGAAGCAGAGAGCGAGAGAGAAGCAGAGAGCGATAGAGAAGCAGAGAGCGATAGAGAGAAGCAGAGAGCGATAGAGAGCGATAGAGAGAAGCAGAGAGCGATAGAGAGAAGCAGAGAGAGATAGAGAGAAGCAGAGAGCGATAGAGAAGCAGAGAGCGATAGAGAGAAGCAGAGAGCGATAGAGAGAAGCAGAGAGCGATAGAGAAACAGAGAGCGATAGAGAGAAGCAGAGAGCGATAGAGAGAAGCAGAGAGCGATAGAGAGAAGCAGAGAGCGATAGAGAGAAGCAGAGAGCGATAGAGAGAAGCAGAGAGAGATAGAGAGAAGCAGAGAGAGATAGAGAGAAGCAGAGAGCGATAGAGAGAAGCAGAGAGCGATAGAGAGAAGCAGAGAGCGATAGAGAGAAGCAGAGAGCGATAGAGAGAAGCAGAGAGCGATAGAGAGAAGCAGAGAGCGATAGAGAGAAGCATAGAGAGAGAGAAGCAGAGAGCGATAGAGAGAGAAGCAGAGAGCGATAAAGAGAGAAGCAGAGAGCGATAGAGAGAGAAGCAGAGATCGATAGAGAGAAGCAAAGAGCGATAGAGAGAAGCAGAGAGCGATAGAGAGAAGCAGAAAGCGATAGAGAGAAGCATAGAGAGAGAGAGAAGCAGAAAGCAATAGAGCGATAGAGAGAAGCAGAGAGCGATAGAGAGAAGCAGAGAGCGATTGAGAGAAGCAGAGAGCGATGGAGAGAAGCAGAGAGCGATGGAGAGAAGCAGAGAGCGATAGAGAGAAGCAGAAAGCGATAGAGAGAAGCAGAGAGCGATAGAGAGAAGCAGAGAGCGATAGAGAGAAGCAGAGAGCGATAGAGAGAAGCAGAGAGCGATAGAGAGAAGCAGAGAGCGATAGAGAGAAGCATAGAGAGAGAGAGAAGCAGAGAGCGATAGAGAGAAGCAAAGAGCGATAGAGAGCGATATAGAGAGAAAAGCAGAGAGCGATAGAGTGATAGAGAGAGAAGCAGAGAGCGATAGAGAGAAGCATAGAGAGAGAGAGAAGCAGAGAGCGATAGAGTGATAGAGAGAGAGCGATAGAGAGAGAAGCAGAGAGCGATAAAGTAATAGAGAGAAGCAGAGAGCGATAGTGATAGAGAGCGATAGAGAGAAGCAGAGAGCAATAGAGAGAAGCAGAGAGAGATAGAGAGAAGCAGAGAGAGATAGAGTGATAGAGTGATAGAGAGAAGCAGAGAGAAGCAGAGAGCGATAGAGAGAAGCAGAGAGCGATAGAGAGAAGCAGAGAGCGATAGAGAGAAGCAGAGAGCGATAGAGAGAAGCAGAGAGTGATAGAGAGAAGCAGAGAGCGATAGAGAGAAGCAGAGAGCGATAGAGAGAAGCAGAGAGAGAGAGAGAAGCAGAGAGCGATAGAGTGATATAGAGAGAGAGCGATAGAGAGAGAAGCAGAGAGCGATAGAGTGATAGAGAGAGAAGCAGAGAGCAATAGAGAGAAGCATAGAGAGAGAGAAGCAGAGAGCGATAGAGTGATATAGAGAGAGAGCGATAGAGAGAGAAGCAGAGAGCGATAAAGTAATAGAGAGAAGCAGAGAGCGATAGTGATAGAGAGCGATAGAGAGAAGCAGAGAGCGATAGAGAGAAGCAGAGAGAGATAGAGAGAAGCAGAGAGAGATAGAGTGATATAGTGATAGAGAGAAGCAGAGAGAAGCAGAGAGCGATATAGAGAAGCAGAGAGCGATAGAGAGAAGCAGAGAGCGATGGGGAGAAGCAGAGAGCGATAGAGAGAAGCAGAGAGCGATAGAGAGAAGCAGAGAGCGATAGAGAGAAGCAGAGAGCGATAGAGAGAAGCAGAGAGCGATAGAGAGAAGCAGAGAGCGATAGAGAGAAGCAGAGAGCGATAGAGAGAAGCAGAGAGCGATAGAGAGAAGCATAGAGAGAGAGAGAAGCAGAGAGAGATAGAGTGATAGAGTGATAGAGAGAAGCAGAGAGAAGCAGAGAGCGATAGAGAGAAGCAGAGAGCGATAGAGAGAAGCAGAGAGCGATAGAGAGAAGCAGAGAGCGATAGAGAGAAGCAGAGAGCGATAGAGAGAAGCAGAGAGCGATAGAGAGAAGCAGAGAGAGATAGAGAGAAGCAGAGAGAGATAGAGTGATAGAGTGATAGAGAGAAGCAGAGAGAAGCAGAGAGCGATATAGAGAAGCAGAGAGCGATAGAGAGAAGCAGAGAGCGATGGGGAGAAGCAGAGAGCGATAGAGAGAAGCAGAGAGCGATAGAGAGAAGCAGAGAGCGATAGAGAGAAGCAGAGAGCGATAGAGAGAAGCAGAGAGCGATAGAGAGAAGCAGAGAGCGATAGAGAGAAGCAGAGAGCGATAGAGAGAAGCAGAGAGCGATAGAGAGAAGCATAGAGAGAGAGAGAAGCAGAGAGAGATAGAGTGATAGAGTGATAGAGAGAAGCAGAGAGAAGCAGAGAGCGATAGAGAGAAGCAGAGAGCGATAGAGAGAAGCAGAGAGCGATAGAGAGAAGCAGAGAGCGATAGAGAGAAGCAGAGAGCGATAGAGAGAAGCAGAGAGCGATAGAGAGAAGCAGAGAGTGATAGAGAGAAGCAGAGAGCGATAGAGAGAAGCAGAGAGCGATAGAGAGAAGCAGAGAGAGAGAGAGAAGCAGAGAGCGATAGAGTGATATAGAGAGAGAGCGATAGAGAGAGAAGCAGAGAGCGATAGAGTGATAGAGAGAGAAGCAGAGAGCAATAGAGAGAAGCATAGAGAGAGAGAAGCAGAGAGCGATAGAGTGATATAGAGAGAGAGCGATAGAGAGAGAAGCAGAGAGCGATAAAGTAATAGAGAGAAGCAGAGAGCGATAGTGATAGAGAGCGATAGAGAGAAGCAGAGAGCGATAGAGAGAAGCAGAGAGAGATAGAGAGAAGCAGAGAGAGATAGAGTGATATAGTGATAGAGAGAAGCAGAGAGAAGCAGAGAGCGATATAGAGAAGCAGAGAGCGATAGAGAGAAGCAGAGAGCGATGGGGAGAAGCAGAGAGCGATAGAGAGAAGCAGAGAGCGATAGAGAGAAGCAGAGAGCGATAGAGAGAAGCAGAGAGCGATAGAGAGAAGCAGAGAGCGATAGAGAGAAGCAGAGAGCGATAGAGAGAAGCAGAGAGCGATAGAGAGAAGCAGAGAGCGATAGAGAGAAGCATAGAGAGAGAGAGAAGCAGAGAGAGATAGAGTGATAGAGTGATAGAGAGAAGCAGAGAGAAGCAGAGAGCGATAGAGAGAAGCAGAGAGCGATAGAGAGAAGCAGAGAGCGATAGAGAGAAGCAGAGAGCGATAGAGAGAAGCAGAGAGCGATAGAGAGAAGCAGAGAGCGATAGAGAGAAGCAGAGAGAGATAGAGAGAAGCAGAGAGAGATAGAGTGATAGAGTGATAGAGAGAAGCAGAGAGAAGCAGAGAGCGATAGAGAGAAGCAGAGAGCGATAGAGAGAAGCAGAGAAAGATAGAGAGAAGCAGAGAGAGATAGAGTGATAGTGATAGAGAGAAGCAGAGAGAAGCAGAGAGCGATAGAGAGAAGCAGAGAGAGATAGAGAGAAGCAGAGAGAGATAGAGAGAAGCAGAGAGAGATAGAGTGATATAGTGATAGAGAGAAGCAGAGAGAAGCAGAGAGCGATAGAGAGAAGCAGAGAGAGATAGAGAGAAGCAGAGAGAGATAGAGAGAAGCAGAGAGAGATAGAGTGATATAGTGATAGAGAGAAGCAGAGAGAAGCAGAGAGAAGCAGAGAGCGATAGAGAGAAGCAGAGAGCGATAGAGAGAAGCAGAGAGCGATAGAGAGAAGCAGAGAGCGATAGAGAGAAGCAGAGAGCGATAGAGAGAAGCAGAGAGCGATAGAGAGAAGCAGAGAGAGATAGAGAGAAGCAGAGAGCGATAGAGAGAAGCAGAGAGCGATAGAGAGAAGCAGAGAGCGATAGAGAGAAGCAGAGAGCGATAGAGAGAAGCAGAGAGAGATAGAGAGAAGCAGAGAGCGATAGAGAGAAGCAGAGAGCGATAGAGAGAAGCAGAGAGCGATAGAGAGAAGCAGAGAGCGATAGAGAGAAGCAGAGAGCGATAGAGAGAAGCAGAGAGCGATAGAGAGAAGCAGAGAGCGATAGAGAGAAGCAGAGAGCGATAGAGAGAAGCAGAGAGCGATAGAGAGAAGCAGAGAACGATAGAGAGAAGCAGAGAGCGATAGAGAGAAGCAGAGAGCGATAGAGAGAAGCATAGAGAGATAGAGAGAAGCAGAGAGCGATAGAGAGAAGCAGAGAGCGATAGAGAGAAGCAGAGAGCGATAGAGAGAAGCAGAGAACGATAGAGAGAAGCAGAGAACGATAGAGAGAAGCAGAGAGCGATAGAGAGAAGCAGAGAGAGATAGAGAGAAGCAGAGAGAGATAGAGAGAAGCAGAGAGCGATAGAGAGAAGCAGAGAGCGATAGAGAGAAGCAGAGAGAGATAGAGAGAAGCAGAGAGCGATAGAGAGAAGCAGAGAGCGATAGAGAGAGAAGCAGAGAGCGATAGAGAGAAGCAGAGAGCGATAGAGAGAAGCAGAGAGCGATAGAGAGAAGCAGAGAGCGATAGAGAGAAGCAGAGAGCGATAGAGAGAAGCAGAGAGCGATAGAGAGAAGCAGAGAGAGATAGAGAGAAGCAGAGAGCGATAGAGAGAAGCAGAGAGCGATAGAGAGAAGCAGAGAGCGATAGAGAGAAGCAGAGAGCGATAGAGAGAAGCAGAGAGCGATAGAGAGAAGCAGAGAGCGATAGAGAGAAGCAGAGAGCGATAGAGAGAAGCAGAGAGCGATAGAGAGAAGCAGAGAGCGATAGAGAGAAGCAGAGAGCGATAGAGAGATAGAGAGAAGCAGAGAGCGATAGAGAGAAGCAGAGAGCGATAGAGAGAAGCAGAGAGCGATAGAGAGAAGCAGAGAGCGATAGAGAGAAGCAGAGAGCGATAGAGAGAGAAGCAGAGAGCGATAGAGAGAAGCAGAGAGCGATAGAGAGAAGCAGAGAGCGATAGAGAGAAGCAGAGAGCGATAGAGAGAAGCAGAGAGCGATAGAGAGAAGCAGAGAGCGATAGAGAGAAGCAGAGAGCGATAGAGAGAAGCAGAGAGCGATAGAGAGAAGCAGAGAGCGATAGAGAGAAGCAGAGAGCGATAGAGAGAAGCAGAGAGCGATAGAGAGAGAAGCAGAGAGCGATAGAGAGAGAAGCAGAGAGCGATAGAGAGAAGCAGAGAGCGATAGAGAGAAGCAGAGAGCGATAGAGAGAAGCAGAGAGCGATAGAGAGAGAAGCAGAGAGCGATAGAGAGAAGCAGAGAGCGATAGAGAGAAGCAGAGAGCGATGGAGAGAAGCAGAGAGCGATAGAGAGAAGCAGAGAGCGATAGAGAGAAGCAGAGAGCGATAGAGAGAGAAGCAGAGAGCGATAGAGAGAAGCAGAGAGCGATAGAGAGAAGCAGAGAGCGATAGAGAGAAGCAGAGAGCGATAGAGAGAAGCAGAGAGCGATAGAGAGAAGCAGAGAGCGATAGAGAGAAGCAGAGAGCGATAGAGAGAAGCAGAGAGCGATAGAGAGAAGCAGAGAGCGATAGAGAGAAGCAGAGAGCGATAGAGAGAGAAGCAGAGAGCGATAGAGAGAAGCAGAGAGCGATAGAGAGAAGCAGAGAGCGATAGAGAGAGAAGCAGAGAGCGATAGAGAGAAGCAGAGAGCGATAGAGAGAAGCAGAGAGCGATAGAGAGAAGCAGAGAGCGATAGAGAGAAGCAGAGAGAGAGAGAGAAGCAGAGAGCGATAGAGAGAAGCAGAGAGCGATAGAGAGAAGCAGAGAGCGATAGAGAGAAGCAGAGAGAGAGAGAGAAGCAGAGAGCGATAGAGAGAAGCAGAGAGCGATAGAGAGAAGCAGAGAGCGATAGAGAGAGAAGCAGAGAGCGATAGAGAGAAGCAGAGAGCGATAGAGAGAAGCAGAGAGCGATAGAGAGAAGCAGAGAGCGATAGAGAGAAGCAGAGAGCGATAGAGAGAAGCAGAGAGCGATAGAGAGAGAAGCAGAGAGCGATAGAGAAGCAGAGAGCGATAGAGAGAAGCAGAGAGCGATAGAGAGAAGCAGAGAGCGATAGAGAGAAGCAGAGAGCGATAGAGAGAGAAGCAGAGAGCGATAGAGAGAAGCAGAGAGCGATAGAGAGAAGCAGAGAGCGATAGAGAGAAGCAGAGAGCGATAGAGAGAAGCAGAGAGCGATAGAGAGAAGCAGAGAGCGATAGAGAGAAGCAGAGAGCGATAGAGAGAAGCAGAGAGCGATAGAGAGAAGCAGAGAGAGAGAGAGAAGCAGAGAGCGATAGAGAGAAGCAGAGAGCGATAGAGAGAAGCAGAGAGCGATAGAGAGAAGCAGAGAGCGATAGAGAGAAGCAGAGAGCGATAGAGAGAAGCAGAGAGCGATGGAGAGAAGCAGAGAGCGATAGAGAAGCAGAGAGCGATAGAGAGAAGCAGAGAGCGATAGAGAGAAGCAGAGAGCGATAGAGAGAGAAGCAGAGAGCGATAGAGAGAAGCAGAGAGCGATAGAGAGAAGCAGAGAGCGATAGAGAGAAGCAGAGAGCGATAGAGAGAAGCAGAGAGAGAGAGAGAAGCAGAGAGCGATAGAGAGAAGCAGAGAGCGATAGAGAGAAGCAGAGAGCGATAGAGAAGCAGAGAGAGAGAGAGAAGCAGAGAGCGATAGAGAGAAGCAGAGAGCGATAGAGAGAAGCAGAGAGCGATAGAGAGAAGCAGAGAGAGATAGAGAGAAGCAGAGAGCGATAGAGAGAAGCAGAGAGCGATAGAGAGAAGCAGAGAGCGATAGAGAGAAGCAGAGAGCGATAGAGAGAAGCAGAGAGCGATAGAGAGAAGCAGAGAGCGATAGAGAGAAGCAGAGAGCGATAGAGAGAAGCAGAGAGCGATAGAGAGAAGCAGAGAGCGATAGAGAGAAGCAGAGAGCGATAGAGAGAGAAGCAGAGAGCGATAGAGAGAAGCAGAGAGCGATAGAGAGAAGCAGAGAGCGATAGAGAGAAGCAGAGAGCGATAGAGAGAGAAGCAGAGAGCGATAGAGAGAAGCAGAGAGCGATAGAGAGAAGCAGAGAGCGATAGAGAGAAGCAGAAAGCGATAGAGAGAAGCAGAGAGCGATAGAGAGAAGCAGAGAGCGATAGAGAGAAGCAGAGAGCGATAGAGAGAAGCAGAGAGCGATAGAGAGAGAAGCAGAGAGCGATAGAGAGAAGCAGAGAGCGATAGAGAGAAGCAGAGAGCGATAGAGAGAAGCAGAGAGCGATAGAGAGAGAAGCAGAGAGCGATAGAGAGAAGCAGAGAGCGATAGAGAGAAGCAGAGAGCGATAGAGAGAAGCAGAGAGCGATAGAGAGAAGCAGAGAGCGATAGAGAGAAGCAGAGAGCGATAGAGAGAAGCAGAGAGAGATAGAGAGAAGCAGAGAGAAGCAGAGAGCGATAGAGAGAAGCAGAGAGCGATAGAGAGAAGCAGAGAGAGATAGAGAGAAGCAGAGAGAAGCAGAGAGCGATAGAGAGAAGCAGAGAGAGATAGAGAGAAGCAGAGAGCGATAGAGAGAAGCAGAGAGAGATAGAGAGAAGCAGAGAGAAGCAGAGAGCGATAGAGAGAAGCAGAGAGCGATAGAGAGAAGCAGAGAGAGATAGAGAGAAGCAGAGAGAAGCAGAGAGCGATAGAGAGAAGCAGAGAGCGATAGAGAGAAGCAGAGAGATAGAGTGATATAGTGATAGAGAGAAGCAGAGAGAAGCAGAGAGCGATAGAGAGAAGCAGAGAGCGATAGAGAGAAGCAGAGAGATAGAGTGATATAGTGATAGAGAGAAGCAGAGAGAAGCAGAGAGCGATAGAGTGATATAGTGATAGAGAGAAGCAGAGAGAAGCAGAGAGCGATAGAGTGATATAGTGATAGAGAGAAGCAGAGAGAAGCAGAGAGCGATAGAGAGAAGCAGAGAGCGATAGAGAGAAGCAGAGAGCGATAGAGAGAAGCAGAGAGATAGAGTGATATAGTGATAGAGAGAAGCAGAGAGAAGCAGAGAGCGATAGAGAGAAGCAGAGAGCGATAGAGAGAAGCAGAGAGATAGAGTGATATAGTGATAGAGAGAAGCAGAGAGAAGCAGAGAGCGATAGAGTGATATAGTGATAGAGAGAAGCAGAGAGAAGCAGAGAGCGATAGAGTGATATAGTGATAGAGAGAAGCAGAGAGAAGCAGAGAGCGATAGAGTGATATAGTGATAGAGAGAAGCAGAGAGAAGCAGAGAGCGATAGAGTGATATAGTGATAGAGAGAAGCAGAGAGAAGCAGAGAGCGATAGAGAGAAGCAGAGAGAAGCAGAGAGAGAAGCAGAGAGAGATAGAGAGAAGCAGAGAGAAGCAGAGAGAGATAGAGAGAAGCAGAGAGAAGCAGAGAGCGATAGAGAGAAGCAGAGAGAAGCAGAGAGCGATAGAGAGAAGCAGAGAGAAGCAGAGAGCGATAGAGAGAAGCAGAGAGAAGCAGAGAGCGATAGAGAGAAGCAGAGAGAAGCAGAGAGCGATAGAGAGAAGCAGAGAGAAGCAGAGAGCGATAGAGAGAAGCAGAGAGAAGCAGAGAGCGATAGAGAGAAGCAGAGAGAAGCAGAGAGTGATAGAGAGATCTACCTGCACCACAGAACATGTATTATTCACGTCACTGAGGTCTTTCATGGTGCAGTGCCCTTGACATGAAGGGTAAGACATATTAAGATGCTACAGCTAGTCCCTTTAGCATAACAGCACCGCCCGCCGGGTCCAGACTCACAGTAGGGGATAGACACACACACACCCACTCTGTCCCACCACTGTGTGTGTGTGGAGGTAAGAACAGCGTGACCAGTCATAACACATCATGCCTCATGAAAGGTCATAGAGCAGAGCTAATGTAGCTAACTATAAGCTGTCTATTCACATGAACGAGCACGCAACACACACACACACAACCCTGATCTATCACGATCAAAATGGCTGCTCCACTTCCATCTAATGTATACACGGTATAATGTATGCCATTTAGCAGACGCTTTTATCCAAATCGACTTACAGGCATGAGAGCATACATTTGACATTCTCAAGCACATAGGTGACTTTCCTGTCTCCTCCATCTCTCTGCCGTGGCGTAGAGGAGTTTATGGGGGACATTCCTGTCTCCTCTATCTCTCTGCCGTGGCATAGAGGAGTTTATGGGGGACATTCCTTTCCCTCCATCTCTCTGCCGTGGCGTAGAGGAGTTTATGGGGGACATTCCTGTCTCCTCCATCTCTCTGCCGTGGCGTAGAGGAGTTTATGGGGGACATTCCTTTCCCTCCATCTCTCTGCCGTGGCGTAGAGGAGTTTATGGGGGACACCTGTCTCCTCCATCTCTCTGCCGTGGCGTAGAGGAGTTTATGGGGGACATTCCTGTCTCCTCCATCTCTCTGCCGTGGCGTAGAGGAGTTTATGGGGGACATTCCTTTCCCTCCATCTCTCTGCCGTGGCGTAGAGGAGTTTATGGGGGACACCTGTCTCCTCCATCTCTCTGCCGTGGCGTAGAGGAGTTTATGGGGGACATTCCTGTCTCCTCCATCTCTCTGCCGTGGCGTAGAGGAGTTTATGGGGGACATTCCTGTCTCCACCATCTCTCTGCCGTGGCGTAGAGGAGTTTATGGGGGACATTCCTTTCCCTCCATCTCTCTGCCGTGGCGTAGGGGAGTTTATGGGGGACACCTGTCTCCTCCATCTCTCTGCCGTGGCGTAGAGGAGTTTATGGGGGACATTCCTGTCTCCTCCATCCTATAAGTCACTACTATTAAAGAGGGCCACGGATAACGCCATCTCTCACACACTGGCACTAAGTAAGTGCAGGGGACTGGGTGCGTTCATGGTTAGGTTGTCGCCTATTGCAGAGGCAATGTTCCGGTGCTTGAATTTAATTCAATAAACCATATTGGCATGAGATGCATGTAAATACGACTAAAGTAAAACAGTTCTGAATAAAAGTAGTGGATGGAAGAAGACATCCATGTATTCTATATAAATCACATAAGGAAATTATATTGAGAATAGTATTGGTGGTTTAATGTTTTAAAGACCCTACAAACAAACTGTCCCCAGGGGAAGAATTCTCAGTGTCCCCAAGTCTGTCTGGCCTATAAAACACACCATCTATTATTTAACTACACACACTTTCGCTACAGTGCCTTCGGAAAGCATTCAGAGCCCGACTTCTTTCACATTTTGTTACGTTACTGCCCTATTCTAAAATGGATTTTTAAAAATTAAAAGTAACTCAGCAATCTACACTCTGTGGAGAAGGGAGAACCTTCCAGAAGGACAACCATCTCTGCAGCACTCCGCCAATCAGGCCTTTATGATAGAGTGGCCAGATGGAAGCCACTCCTCAGTAAAAGGCAGATGACAGCTCGCTTGGAGTTTGCCAAAAGGCACCTAAAGACTCTCAGATCATGAGAAACCAGATTCTGTGGTCTGATGAAACCAAGATTGAACTGTTTGACCTGAATGCTAAGAGTCACATGTGGAGGAAACCTGGCAACATCCCTACAGTGAAGCACGTTGGTGGCAGCATCATGTGGGGATGTTTTTCAGCGGCAGGGGCTGAGAGTCTAGTCTAGTCATGATCGGGCCAAAGGTGAACAAAGCAAAGTACTGAGAGATCCTTGATGAAAACCTACTCCAGAGAGCTTAGGACCTCAGACGGGGGCGAAGGTTCACCTTCCAACAGGACAATGACCCTAAGCACACAGCCAAGCCAACGTAGCTTCGGGACAAGTCTTAATGTCCTTGAGTGGCCCAACCAGAGCCCAGACGTGAACCCTATCGAACATCTCTGGAGAGACCTGAAAATAGCTGTGCAGAGATGCTCCCCATCCAACCTGACAGAGCATGAGAGGATCTGCAGAGAAGAATGGGAGAAACTCCCCATACTGCTGTGCCAAGCTTGTAACATCAAACCCAATAAGACTCAAGGCTGTAATCGCTGCCAAAGGTGCTTCAACAAAAGGGTCTGAACACTTATGTAAATGTGATATGTTTATTTTTAATACATTTGCAAAAATGTCCCAAAAAAGTTGAGGGGTCTGAATAATTTCTGAATGCACTGTATATCGGCACAAGCATGTCAGCTCACCGAGACCTAGCTGTGCATACAAATGAACACGTGAATGTACACACAGAGAGATGAAAAGTGCCAAATAGAGAGAGGGAGACAGAAGGAAGAGAGAGGGATGAGAGATGGAAGCACTAGATAGAGAGAGGGAGACAGAAGGAAGAGCGAGGGATGAGAGATGGAAGCGCTAGATAGAGAGAGGGAGAAGGGAGGAGGAGAGAGGGATGAGAGATGGAAGCGCTAGATAGAGGGAGACGGGAAGAGGAGAGAGTATTCACTTTGTATGTTGTCTACCTCACTTGCTTTGGCAATGTTAACACATGTTTCCCATGCCAATAAAGCCCTTGAATTGAATTTAATTGAGAGGGATGAGAGATGGAAGCACTAGATAGAGAGAGGGAGACGGGAGGAGGAGAGAGGGATGAGAGATGGAAGCACTAGATGGAGGAGGAGAGAGGGATGAGAGATGGAAGCGCTAGATAGAGAGAGGGAGACGGGAGGAGGAGAGAGGGATGAGAGATGGAAGCACTAGATAGAGAGAGGGAGACGGGAGGAGGAGAGAGGGATGAGAGATGGAAGCACTAGATAGAGAGAGGGAGACGGGAGGAGGAGAGAGGGATGAGAGATGGAAGCGCTAGATAGAGAGAGGGAGACGGGAGGAGGAGAGAGGGATGAGAGATGGAAGCGCTAGATAGAGGGAGATGGGAGGAGGAGAGAGGGATGAGAGATGGAAGCGCTAGATAGAGGGAGACGGGAGGAGGAGAGAGGGATGAGAGATGGAAGCGCTAGATAGAGAGAGGGAGACGGGAGGAGGAGAAAGGGATGAGAGATGGAAGCGCGGCACTTGTGCAATCTGACTCACGCCAAATAATTCAGACGTGAACGGAAATCAATGCAAAGCGCCAGACGAAGGAGAAATCCAATATGGTCTTGGAGTGAGAGGCAAAATAGACATTAAAAGGCTGAAAACACATGAAGGATGCACTTTCTCACCCAGAACCTGGTGAGCAGGAGAATGTTAAACAGGCCTAGCCACCTCCAAATGCATATAGTGGGTGATTCTCATACAGGCTGGCTTCACAGGAGGTTGCTGAAGGGAGGACGACTCATAATAAATGTCCGGAACAGATTCAACTGAATGGCATCAAACACCTGGGAACCATGTGTTCAATGTGTTTGATACCATTCCACCAATTCCACTCATTACCACGAGCTCATCCTCCCCAATGAAGGTGCCATCAACCTGCGGTGGCTGGCTTGGATGAATTATAGGGTTGGGCAGGTGGTTCATAATGCTGCAGGTAAAGGTACCATTTCCAATACTGGAATTTCTTTCAAACTTCCACAGAAAGGGTGGACAGGCTTTCCCCCCCAGCAGCACTAAAACACCTGATTCAACTAATCAAAGGCTTCCCCACAAACCCACCGACACTCTGTGGGGGGCCCAATCCCAGTCACCCACAAACCCACCGACACTCTGTGGGGGGCCCAATCCCAGTCACCCACAAACCCACCGACACTCTGTGGGGGGCCCAATCCCAGACACCCACAAACCCACCGACACTCTGTGGGGGGCCCAATCCCAGTCACCCACAAACCCACCGACACTCTGTGGGGGGCCCAATCCCAGTCACCCACAAACCCACCGACACTCTGTGGGGGGCCCAATCCCAGTCACCCACAAACCCACCGACACTCTGTGGGGGGCCCAATCCCAGACACCCACAAACCCACCGACACTCTGTGGGGGGCCCAATCCCAGTCACCCACAAACCCACCGACACTGTGGGGGGCCCAATCCCAGTCACCCACAAACCCACCGACACTCTGTGGGGGGCCCACTCCCAGACACCCACAAACCCACCGACACTCTGTGGGGGGCCCAATCCCAGTCACCCACAAACCCACCGACACTCTGTGGGGGGCCCAATCCCAGTCACCCACAAACCCACCGACACTCTGTGGGGGGCCCAATCCCAGTCACTCACAAACCCACCGACACTCTGTGGGGGGCCCAATCCCAGTCACCCACAAACCCACCAACACTCTGTGGGGGGCCCAATCCCAGTCACCCACAAACCCACCGACACTCTGTGGGGGGCCCAATCCCAGTCACCCACAAACCCACCGACACTCTGTGGGGGGCCCAATCACAGACATTAGCATTAAAGCTTCTTGAGCAGTGAGGGAGTCTGTGCCCGGTAATCTTTGGTGACTGACTGAGTGAATGTTTTTGTGCGGGCCACATGAGTCATTGCTCCCCATTCCCGCCCGCCCAGCTGTCCTGTCGGGATGTGCTGCCAACCCAGTGCCAGCCTGGGAACAGGGGGCGCTGGCCATCTAACTTTAACACATGACTGGGTACAGTGCTGTCACTGACCAATGGTGGACATGAGAACAGGAAGCGCCAGAGAGGTGCCAGGGAGAGACAGAGTGACCTGATGTGTCTGGGATGACTTCATTCAGCTCTGATACTGTATAGCGTACTAGATACTGCAGTGATAAAATTAACTGTCCACACATACAGTACCTTCACACAACTTGACTTTGCCCACGTTGTTAAAAAGTGGGATTAAAATGATTTCATTGTCATTTTTTGACAACGATCTACACAAAATACTGTAATGTCAGTGGAAGAAAAATTCCAAGATAAATATATATATGGAAAACAAAACTAATATATCTTGATGTCTCTAAGAGCTATTTTTGCCCATTATTCTTTAAAAAGTTCATCAAACTCTGTCAAGTTGGTTGTTGATCATTGCTAGACAGCCATTTAAGTCTTGCCATAGATTTTCAAGCCGATTTAAGTCAAAACTGTAACTAGGCCACTCGGGAACATTCAATGTCATCTTGGTAAGCAACTCCAGTTTGGCCTTGTGTTTTAGTGAATTTGTCTCCCAGTGTCTGTTGGAAAGCAGACTGAACCAAGTTTTCCTCTAGGATTTTGCTTGTGCTTAGCTCTATTTTGTTTATTTTTATCAACAACAACTCCCTAGTCCTTGCCAATGACAAGCATACCCAAAACATGATGCAGCCACCACCATGCTTGATAATATGAAGAGTGGTACTCAGTGATGTGTTGGATTTGCCCCAAACAAAATGCTTTGTATTCATAACAAAAAGTTTTAAAAATCCCAAATTTTTGGCAGTATTACTTTAATGCCATCAGGATATTTTTATTCTGTACAGGCTTCCTTTTCACGCTGTCATTTATGCTAGTTGTGGAGAAATCCCTGAGCAGTTTCCTTCCTCTCTGGCCACTGAGTTAGGAAGGGCGCCTGTTTCCTGAATGGGTGTATTGATACACCATCCAAACTGTAATTAATAACTTCACCATGCTCAAAGGGATATTCAATGTCTGCATCTACTAATAGGTGCCCTTCTTTGCGATTCATTGGAAAACCTCCCTGGTCTTAGTGGTTGAATATGTTTGGGAAATTCACTGCTCGATTGAGGGACCTTACAGATAATTGTATGTGTGGGGTACAAAGATGGGGTAGTCATTTCAAAATCATGTTAAACACTATTATTGCAAAGAGTGAGTCCATGCAACTTATGTGACTTGTTAAGCACATTTCTACTCAGACTTATTTACACTTACCATAACAAATGGTTAAATAACTTATTGGCTCAAGATATTTCTGCATTTCTGTTTTTATTCATTTGTAAACATATCCAAAAACATCATTCCACTTTGACATTCTGGGCTATTGTGTGTAGATCAGTGACATCCCCATTTAATCATTTTAAATTCAGGCTGTAACAACAACATTTGGAAAAAGACAAAGGATGTGAATACTTTGAAGACCCTGTACATGGGGAGAGAGGCAGCGAGAGGTAGCGAGGGGAGGAGAGAGGAGGAGAGAGGCGGAGAGTGTAGGAGAGAGTAGGAGAGAGGAGGAGAGCGACAGAGAGAGGAGGAGAGCGACAGAGAGAGGAGGAGAGCGACAGAGAGAGGAGGAGAGCGACAGAGAGAGGAGGAGAGCGACAGAAAGAGGAGGAGAGCGACAGAGAGAGGAGGAGAGCGACAGAGAGAGGAGGAGAGCGACAGAGAGAGGAGGAGAGCGGCAGAGAGACGAGGAGAGCGGCAGAGAGAGGAGGAGAGCGGCAGAGGAGGAGAGCGGCAGAGAGAGGAGGAGGCAGAAAGAGGAAGAGAGGAGGAGAGGTAGAGAGGAGGAGAGAGGATGAGAGCGGTAGAGAGGAGAAGAGCGAGGATGGAGAGGTAGAGGAGAAGATGAGGATGAGAGGTAGAGAGAGGATGAGAAAGGTAGAGAGAGGTAGAGAGAGGTAGAGAGAGGTAGAGAGAGGTAGAGAGAGGTAGAGAGAGGTAGAGAGAGGTAGAGAGAGGATGAGAGAGGATGAGAGAGGTAGAGAGGAGGAGAGAGAGGATGGGAGAGGTAGAGGAGAAGATGAGAGGATGAGAGGTAGAGAGAGGATGAGAAAGGTAGAGAGAGGATGAGAGAGGTAGAGAGAGGATGAGAGAGGTAGAGAGAGGTAGAGAGAGGATGAGAGAGGATGAGAGAGGATGAGAGAGGATGAGAGAGGATGAGAGAGGATGAGAGAGGATGAGAGAGGATGAGAGAGGATGAGAGAGGATGAGAGAGGATGAGAGAGGATGAGAGAGGAGGAGAGGAGGAGGAGAGAGAGAAGAACAGAGAAAGAAATAGCATGTGGAGGGAATCGATCAAGTGAATGAAAGACCAAATTTGAATTTAAAAAGAGAGACAAAGAATAAGATAGGGATGGATAGACTGAGAAAGGTCAGGGGCCAATGAGTGTGTGTCCGTCCGTCAGTCAGTCAGTCCATCTCTGTCTGACGGTCTCACTAAGTGAACTGGCAGCGTTGGGTGTTTGGTGATTAAAGCCGTGACATGGTGGTGGGCAGAGAGGGACCTCCGTGGGACCAGCACACAAGGTCAGAGCCACGCGTGCGAGGCAGACCAGCCCTCTTTAAATCCCACTTTCCTCAGTTTTATTGTTCTTTCTCATTCTGTCTATCACAGACAGTCGTGATGGAGGGATGGAGCAGAGAATACTCTGTTGCAGTCAGGCCCTACAGCATATCACTTCTCACACTTCCATCTCCCTCTTTCCTTCCGTTTCCTACTCCTCTGATCCATGGTTTCCCCACTCCCCTGTTCCTCTCCACGCAATACAATTCATATCTATTACCACCAACAAACAATTCATGAACAAAAACCCTCCTTGGCGTGAAATAGAGAAAGATGGAAAATGAACATTAAAAATGTTTGCCGACGATATACCTCAGGAGACATATGGGTTCTAGGAGGTAACATCAAAAGAGGAACTTATTTGGGCTGTTTCTAAATGCCTTTGCCTTGAAATACTGCCAAGAAGTACGCATGGGAAGAGGGAGCGAGTGTCAGTCAGAGATTAAGACTGCACACAGAGAGATGAGAGAGGGAGGGAGGGAGGGAGAGAGAGAGACTGCACACAGAGAGATGAGAGAGGGAGGGAGAGAGAGAGAGAGACACTGCACACAGAGAGATGAGAGAGGGAGGGAGGGAGAGAGAGAGAGAGAGACTGCACACAGAGAGATGAGAGAGGGAGGGAGAGAGAGAGAGACTGCACACAGAGAGATGAGAGAGAGGAGAGAGGAGAGAGGAGAGAGGAGAGAGAGAGAGAGAGAGAGAGAGAGAGAGAGAGAGAGAGAGAGAGAGAGAGAGAGAGAGACTGCACACAGAGAGATGAGAGAGAGAGAGACTGCACACAGAGAGATGAGAGCGGGAGGGAGAGAGAGACCAAGACAGAGAGACCAAGACAGAGACCAAGAAGCAGGAGAGAGACAGAAAGAGAAAATGTGGAGAGAGAGAGAGACCAAGACAGAGAGCAAGAAGCAGGAGAGAGAGAGACAGAAAGAGAAAAAAGAAAGACAGAAAGAGAAAATGTGGAGAGAGAGAGAGAGACCAAGACAGAGAGCAAGAAGCAGGAGAGAGAGAGACAGAAAGAGAAAAAAGAAAGACTGAGGGAGAGCGAGAGGTAGACACCAAGATGTAGAGAGCAAGAGAGAGATTTAAAAATAGTGTCAGAAATCATGGCGTCTCCTCTCAACCCGGGCCACTTTAATTATGAGCGTTTGGATCAGGAGAAATGAAGACGCCATCGCCGTAGTGCTTTAGAGACAGAACATTGAAGAGCGTGATGACACCCCAACATACCAGCCGACCCGTCAAGACTGCACTAACACAGCATTCCTCAAAGGAGGAAAGGGGAGAGAGGAGGCGAAAGGAGGAGGGGGAAGTAAGAGAAGGGGCAGAGGAGGGGGAATGATGTTTAAGGTGGCGTCGGTTCGGCACACGCGAGGCCTTGAAGTCGAATACCCCTGCTAAGACTGCAAATTACCGGTATTGACAGTCTGATTCTGAAAAATACAAACACATTGGTGGAAATGCCTATGGAGAATTCCCTCTAAACTCAAATTGAAACCCCATTCACTGAAAAGTGGACCACTTGGAGAGCAGCTTCAATCAAACATCATTCACTAAATGAAAAAGAAATCTGCACTCAGTCAGAAAACGTCCTAAAAGGAGTTCACCTGGACTCCATTCACATCCATTGGAGCGGAGCGGCAGTTTTAAAATGCAGTGACAGGAGGAAACATTTTTTAAATCGGGCCACTTCGACTAAGGCCCTCATTTTCAACCTGGGGAATGGAGAGATGGACAGTGTGATAACAGGATTTTTCTCCCCACTGTTTCTCTTTCCCTCTCAACCTCTCCCTGACCCTACTCCCTCCCTACCTCCCTCCCCCTCTTTCTCTTTCCCTCTCAACCTCTCCCTGACCCTACCTCCCTCCGTCCTCTTTCTCTTTCCCTCTCAACCTCTCCCTGACCCTACTCCCTGCTACCTCCTTCCCCCTCTCTCTCTTTCCATCTCAACCTCTCCCTGACCCTACTCCCTCCCTACCTCCCTCTCTCTCTCCCTCCCCCTCTCAACCTCTCCCTGACCCTACCTCCCTCCCTCCCCCTGACCCTACTCCCTCCCTATCTCCCTCCCCCTCTCAACCTCTTCCTGACCCTACTCCCTCCCTACCTCTCTCCCTCCCCCTCTTTCTCTTTCCCTCTCAACCTCTCCCTGACCCTACTCCCTCCCTACCTCTTTCCCTCCCCCGCTTTCTTTCCCTCTCAACCTCTCCCTGACCCTACTCCCTCCCTACCTCTTTCCCTCCCCCGCTTTCTCTTTCCCTCTCAACCTCTCCTTGACCCTACTTCCGCACTACCGCTCTCCCTCCCCCTCTTTCTCTTTCCCTCTCAACCTATTTATATTCATGAAATCACAAGTGCAATATAGGAAAACACAGTTTAGCCTTTTGTTAATCCATCTGTCGTGTCAGATTTTGAAATGATGCTTTACAGCAAAAGCAATCCAAGCGTTTGTAAGTTTATCGATCGCACGACAAAACATTAAGTACACTTAGCATCAGGAAGCTCGGTCACGAAATTCAGAAAAGCAATCAAATTAATTGTTTACCTTTGATGATCTTCGGATGTTTTCACTCATGAGAATCCCAGTTACACAACAAATGTTCCTTTTGTTCCATAAAGATTATTTTTATATCCAAAATACCTTTGTTTGTTTGTCGCGTTATGTCAGAAGTCCACAGGAAATAGACAACGCAGACGAAAATTCCAAATAGTTTCCATAATGTCCACAGAAACATGTCAAACGTTTTTTATAACCAATCCTCAGGTTGTTTTTAAAATATATAATCGATAATATATCAACCGCAAATGTCTTTCACAGTAGGAGAGGGGAAAGCAATACCTACCCAAACTCTGTTGCGCGAGCAAAACTCATGTGACCACTTGTATGACCACTTGTTATCGTTCTGGCTCATTTTTCAAAATAAAAGCCTGAAACTATGTCTGAAGACTGTTGACACCTTGAGGAAGCGATAGAAAAAGGAATCCGGTTGATACCCCTTTAAATGGAGCAAAGGCAGGCTATGGAACATGGAGTTATCAAAATAGAAGCCACTTCCTGGTTTGATTTTCCTCAGGGTTTCGCCTGCAATATCAGTTCTGTTATACTCACAGACAATATTTTGACAGTTTTGGAAACTTTAGAGTGTTTTCTATCCAATACTAATAATACTATGCATATATTAGCAACTGAAACTGAGGAGCTGGCCATTTACAATGGGCACCCTTTCATCCAAGCTACTCAATACTGCCCCTGCAGCCATATGAAGTTAACCTTGTTCTGAACACCTCCAAAACAAAGGTCATGTGGTTTGGTAAGAAGAACACCCCTCTTCCCGCAGGTGTTATTACTACCTCTGAGGGTTTAGAGCTTGAGGTTGTCACCTCATACAAGTACTTGGGAGTATGGCTAGACGGTGCACTGTCCTTCTCTCAGCACATATCAAAGCTGCAGGCTAAAGTTAAATCAAGACTTGGTTTCCTCTATCGTAATCGCTCCTCTTTCACCCCAGCTGCCAAACTAACCCAGATGACAATCCTACCCATGCTAGATAACGGAGACATAATTTATAGATCGGCAGG